>NC_069499.1:1522064668-1522272168 GCF_027579735.1 Bombina bombina | reverse complement strand
TCCCGGCATACCTAGAGATATCATTATCAAATTCCATTACTACTCTACCAAAGAAAAGATAGTCCAGGCTTCTAGGAAGCTCCTGCAATTTGAATTTGAGGGTCACAAAATACAATTCTATTCAGACCTTTCACCAACTACCCTAAAGAAACGCAGAGATCTAAAGCCAGTTATTATAGCATTACAGAAAGCTAAGTTGAAGTACAGATGGTCTTTCCCTTTCAGGCTCGTATGTATACACCATAACACAACGTACTCCTGCACTAATCTGGAGGAAGGAATAAAGATGGTGAAACAAATGAATTTATCAATAGAAGATCAAGAAGAGCCGCTACCTCAAAGAGCACCAAAGAAAAGAACCCAGAGGATCTGGGACAAAGAAATAAGACCACAAACCCCAAGAAAGCGCTCACAGTTAAATGGTAATGATGATCCTGGCTAATCAAGATGTACGTCCTCAATTACACATTACTCTATACTCCCCCCCTGGTCTGACCCACGGGTTTTGGGGAACACATGAACTCATGCATATAAGTTGACTCTCTTGGGACTTGGGAGGTCTAGAGAAATATATAGATGATATAAAGGCTTCTGATTGGTTTAATATTGATTAGTAATGTGTATAAGTCTATTTAATCTGATGGTCTGGTAGAAACTCATAAAGTTAGCTATAATAGGTAATGAATGAGCTAATTATAAAATAAATCAAAAAATAATATAAAAAAGTTTCTACTTAAATCTAGGTTATTGCTCTCTCAAAATAGGTCGACATTAGATTGAGAGACAGCTTTAATCAAAAGTTAAGTTTGTCGCAATCCTTTGAGATGTATTACTAGTCCTGCTTAGTAACAGTTAGGTTTTACTTGATTATATGCTGATATGACTATATCAGAAAACAAGATGCACCCCTTGGAGAGGGGAAATGTTCTAATTCACTGTTGGTTATGTATCACTTACAGATACAATTGTATTTTATTTGTTATTGTTCTGCTTTAACTTCTCAATCTCTTCTTTTCTTTCTATGGTTCTTTCCTTCCATGGTCACTCGTGAATCACCCGGGGCTGAGAGCCCTGGTGTCATTACAAAAGCTCTCACTCACTATGATTTTCCCAGGAGTACAAACAGCATAAACAGATGGATACAGATAAGTACATTTTATCATATTACAGCACACAAACTAGACAATGTCTTTTAAAATAATATCCCACAATGTAAGAGGCCTACATTCGCACATTAAAAGAAAAAAAGCTATAGCAGAGTACAAGTCACTAAAAGCTCAGGTGATTATGCTTCAGGAAACACATTTCACTAGCACTACAACACCAAAATATTGGGATGCAGCTTTTCCAATCCAATATCATGCAGTAGGAGCAAAAAAACAAAAAGGGGTTTCTATCTTAATGCAAGCTGCCCTTGGGTTTCAGGAGGAGGAAGTGATTAGAGACCCAGAGGGGAGATTCCTAATCCTAAAAGGTAAGATTCAGGGTAGTTCAATAGTTCTAGGTAATATCTATGCCCCCAATGAAGACCAGGGAAGATTCATAGCTAAAATCAGCAAAATTTTAACTTCATGGAAGAAATATAAGATAATTCTTGGAGGGGATTTTAATCTCACCATTAATGACCAAGTAGACAGATCCCCAGCGCCACACAAAGCTTCTTCTAAAATCCTAAGTGACTTAATATTAGATCATAACCTAATAGATGTCTGGCGCATTTGTAATCGAACAGCAAAAGGCTTTACTTATTATTCAGCCATACACCAGTCCTACTCTAGGATTGATTACATCTTTATTAGCCAAATTTTATGCCCATTATTAGTAAACACAAACATATCACAAACATCCTGGTCTGATCACTCCATTGTAGAGATCTCCCTACAGGGGTTTTTTGACCCGTCAAGACAGAGAAACTGGACATTAGATTTACATTTGTTAAAAGATGAATTAATCTCACAGAGGGTGTCCGAGTCCATTAAAGACTTTTGGCGAATTAATAAAGGTTCTACAGATAATCCATTATTTGCTTGGGGAGCTTTTAAATCATATCTTCGAGGTATACTCATTAAAGAAAAGGCTCTTATAGCCAAAAAGAAGAAAGATATCCTCCAACAAAAAAAATCAGAACTAGAGAGACTCCAGAGGCTCCATATTAACAATAGATCAGAGGAGGGGGGTAAAGCAATTATAGCTAAAAAAGCAGAAATAGACAATTTGCTGAATGAAGAGGCACTGTCTTCTCTAAGAATTATAGAAGCGCATTACTTTATATACGCTAATAAGCCTGACCGTATGCTGGCTAGAAAAATTAGAAATATAACCAGATCCTCCTCTGTCCCCCAACTTCAAGCGACAGATGGACATATTCTTAATGACCCATCACAAATAGCCAATGCGTTTGCTGACTTTTACCAGTCCCTGTATAATCTTAAAATAGATCAGACTCCACATAGAGAGACACAAATTAGAACCTTTCTGAAGGAAAGCAACGTCCCTCAACTATCTGAGGAACATTCATGCCAGCTAGAGGCCCCAATCTCGCCCAGGGAGGTTATGACTGCAATTAAACAGGCTAAAAGCAATAAAGCCCCGGGGCCAGATGGGTACTCGGGTGGGTTTTATAAAAAGTTTTCGGTACACTTGGTCCCAGACTTGGTTGACTCCTTTAATTATATACTCCAGGGAGGCTATATTCCACCAGAACTCCTATCGGCAAGAATTTGTGTAGTACCCAAACCAGGTAAAGATAAATTTCACTGCAAAAACTATAGACTCATATCATTAATAAATTTAGATTTGAAACTTTTCACTAAAATACTGGCAAATAGATTAAATCCGCTTCTGACCAAATTGATTAAGCCTGACCAAGTGGGTTTTATAAGAGGGAGGGAAGCTCCTGATAATGTTAGGAAAATCATAGACTTACTGGACTATGCACACAAAGAAAGAATGCCTTCTCTGTTCCTCTCGTTGGATGCAGAGAAGGCGTTCGATAGGATATATTGGGACTATATGTTCCTGACGCTGCAGCAGTTTGGGATTAAGGGAAAGTTTTTAAAGGCAATCCAAGTACTATACACAACCCCATCAGCATTTATCAGACTCTCTGGTTATCAATCCAAAACAATCAAAATTCGAAATGGAACAAGACAGGGGTGCCCCCTTTCCCCATTATTATTTGCCCTCTGTATAGAGCCATTAGCAGCAACCATCAGGAATAAGTCAGATATATCAGGAATTCAAATTGGCAGCACGATGCATAAACTTGCGTTGTTCGCTGATGATGTTATAATGACTATTACTAAACCCATGTTGTCCCTCCCTCCACTTTATGATCTATTATCTGACTTTGGAAAGCTATCCGGCTATAAGATAAACAACGACAAATGCGAGGCCCTTGGGACTCACCTTCCCGACGCAACAAAAAAGCTACTTGAGATAAACTTTGATTTTAAATGGGCTTCCTCGGCAACTACATATTTAGGTATCGCCATACCAAATAATTTAGATAACCTCTATAGACTAAACTATAAAAAAATATTTGCACATCTTAAAAAAGAAATGATGACTTGGTCATCTTATAAAATCTCCTTTTATGGGAGAATGGTTGTTACAAAAATGATAATTTTACCCAAACTGCTCTATCTGTTTAGAGCATTGCCTATCACTGTCCCCAAGGAAGATCTAGATGACATGCAAAGATACTTACTAAAGTTTATCTGGGTTAATAAAAAGGCCAGAATCAATAAGACAACACTACTACAAAATAAAGAGCGAGGGGGATTAGGGGTACCAAATTTACAAAATTATTTCTGGGCAGCCAGACTAGCGCAAACCTCACTTTGGAGTCTTGAGGGGGATGATATCGTATGGGTAAAATTAGAAAGTGATATGCTGCAATTGTATCCAATATATCACATTCTATGGACAGCCAAAAGAGAGAGACCATCGAAATGGACACGATACATTTCAATAACACACACTATTAAAATATGGGATAATATACAGACGAGGTCCAAACTTCACACTGTTAGCTCAGTGGTGACACCACTTTTCCTGCCATCTGTTCAGATCTCAAAAACAATAAGTAACATCTGGGCGAATAAAGGGCTATATCGAATTGCAGATATTTGGATAGACTTAAAGATTATTCCCTTTGAGAAATATAACTCTTTACATCCGGTGTTACCGGATTCTTGGTTCCAATACATTCAGTTGAAATCTAGGTTACGAGAGGTAGGCAGGCCACCCACATACTCAGAACATACTCCTTTTGAGAAACTATGCACATCAAAATCCAGAACTAAGGGGGCTATAACAATTTTGTACACTTTTCTGAATACAAATAGCTCAGGAGACAAATTGCATTATATGAAGAAATGGGAGGATGAGGGGCAATTTGTAAAGGATCAGGTAGAATGGTCAGATACTCTGAAAAGAGGACAGGCATGTTCTATTAGTGCAAATTTAAAAGAAAGCTACATCAAAGTAGCATATAGGTGGTACCTACACCCAAGCAGAACACAATGGTCAGACAAAACCCCCAAGAATTGTTATCGAGGATTCGCAGACATTGGTTCCTACACACATATGTGGTGGTCATGTGCAGAGGTGCAGAAACTTTGGTTCCAAACTAACAATCTCCTTTCCGAGATATTTAGCAAGCAAATCGTTTTAACTAGAGAACAGGCACTATTACACTTCCCGATTGAGGGCCTCACCAAAGCTAAATTAAAGTTAGTGGGAATGATTTGCACAGCTGTTAAGACCACAATCGCAAAGTTTTGGAAATCCTCGGTACCAAGCTATGATTTAATACTTAATAAAATCAAATATTATTATAAAATGGCGGAGATTTCCTCTGCTTTGCTTAGTACTGGAATAGAGTTTCTTCAGGTCTGGGAAGACTGGATAGTCTGGACAGATAAGCAACGGATGGCTAACAGGCGTAGCATCCAATCCACAGCAAGGGAGCATATGGATGACACAAGACAAAGGGGGGGTGACCGCGAGTGACACATGTTCTTGATTCTTCTTCTTATCTACTCTATCCTAATTCTGGAATTTCTTGTCTCTATCTTGTTTATTCTTTCTTAATCTCATTATTTCCTTATATAAAAAAAATATATGAGTATAGAAAAAAAGGTTTGCATTCTCCATGATTTAGATTACCTGGGGATATTTCCCAGTCATGACGGACAGCATAACGCCAAAGAAGGGGGTTGTTGTATATGTTATGTTGGGCCGATATGAGTCTAGGGGTCCGGCATGGTTGTATTGCAATCTCTGTGAAATCAAAGTGTTATGTCATACCTGTTCTTTTCTTTTATGTTTACAAAAGATGTCATGGAATATGTTATATTACTCAATAAATAAAAATTATTTAAAAAATAAATAAAATAATATATATATATATATATATATATATATATATATATATATATATATATGTATATATGTGGGTTTTTATGAATAAAAAGAACATATTCTCCTATGTAAAGAACATTGGAATGTGAAATATTAATATTTTTTATGTTGGGTTAGCGCACTTGAGAATATGTGATCGCGTTTGCATGCAAGTAGGGTGTTAGTTTTTATTTTCACATTATTTACTCCATTGACTTCTATGGGGGAATACATTATCGGGTATGCTCAATATTTTAAGTTCAGCTTTTTCTGTTCGTTGGGTAAGCATGCAAACAAAAACTGTTTACTTTAAACTTGTAATTTGCATACCTCTAGCACATTGCATATTTGATCAACTTTATGTCTGTCCATTATGTTAAAAGTTAGTTTAAGCAGCTCAGGCCTATATATCTGTCTTGTTATTTGTTTAATGGTTTTATTTCCCCACATGGATATCTCTGTCTTATTTCTGTAATTTTTTGATCTTTTGTTTTTGCTTGAATGACCCTTAGCTCAAATGTCCATAAATGCACCCTCCCCATTCCTTAAAACTTTGTTGCAGGCCCATCATGACCCCAACATATCTCTCTCCCTCAGCTTGATTTTAAAATATATCCTGCCCTAGAACTACAAGCAATACAGACTTTTACACTCAGCTGTTCAACTGCCCTCTGCAAACTAACAGGTAGCCTTCTGGAAGACAGTTTCCCACCCACCCCAAGCTCATTTCCTCATTTATAGATAGTCTCCCACACAACTTTTATGCTCCTGAAATGACAGATGCAAACACTGATCAGTACATCCTTCCATTCACTTAACCCTATAGAATACATACCCTCTCTCCCTACAAGTAGCTATATATCACACATCAATATTATATAATTTTTATTTCTTTTTTAATTTTTATTTTTTACTATTTGTGTTTTATTTTCATCTACACACCTCATACCACTAACATGAATCCAAATATGACCATACTGTTATTTGTGATAACCCTTTTCTCACTCTAATTTTGTTCACATCACTACCGCCATAAGCACACACCTCAAACTGGAAAACAAATTATCATACACCATGGCCTGCTCTGTTGCTGTAACTTATCTGCTGAGTGATGGTGGAGAGTTATAAAAAATAGTCCTCCTACCCCCACCTCACAAAATTATAAAGTATCCCATTCACTTTATGGCCAAACAAAAATTATGTCCAAATTCCTATTCCTTACGTTACTTGCTCTTGCAAATGATGTAGAGTCTAACCTTGTTCCCCCAACAAATTCCATTCCTAGGCTTCCAGATAAAAAAGGTCTCTCCTTTGTGCACTGTAATATCCGCAGCTTACTACCAAAAATCGATGTACTGCAAGCATGGTGTTCACATTACAAGCCCAAAATCATTGTGACCTCTGAATCATGGCTAACCGCAAAAATACCTGACTTTGCCATTGCAATACATGGTTATTCATGCCATAAAAATTCACAGAGCAAAAAGAGGAGGCGGCATTGTAATTTATGTTGAAAATTCCATAAAGTACACCCCCCTTACAAAACATCAGCTCTCCTGCCACCTTTGATTTCCTTTCTGGCACAATTGAGATCCCGTTCAGTAAATCAATCATTGATGAAGAAATCTACCACCCACCTAGCTCCCCTGTGCATTCAATTTCTGACATAGCCCATCTCCTTAGTGAAACCATAGATCAAAACCTAAAAAGTGAAATTTTGGTCCTTGGAGATTTTAATATTGATTGGCTGAATCCTAAAAACAATAGTTCTTGCTCGCCGTTTAAGACTTTGCAGCTAATGCAATTAATCTCCTCCCCAACTCGCATAAACATTAAAAGCCATAACCATACCCTGCTTGATTGGATCCTCTCCACTTCTCCTGACCGAATCCAGGAGGCAGGTGTTCTCCCTAACAGTATCAGTGACCACTGCTTAGTGTACTGTGTGAGCAAAATAAAGGCTAATAAATCCTCTCCCAAGGTTAAAATCACCAGGTCCTTCAAAAAATGTAATATTCAATCATTTCTAAATTACATCAAGATCCTCCCCTGGCACAGATTAAACCTAATCCCATATTTAGACTCTGCAGTTGAATTCTGTCAGTCCAAACTTCCAAGTTTGGAAGTTGCATGCCCCGCTAAGTAAGGTGAGAGTAAAAAGGAGCACATATGAATTGGATCACAGCTGACCTCATCCAAATGTACCAGTTTCGGGACTCATTGTGGTCAAAGTTCAAGCATACTGGCTCTATGAATGATCACTGTGTCTATAGACAATGGCAAAATATATGCACTTACAATTGTCCAAGGCCCAATATTTCTGTGTAAATCTGAACAATAAATGAAGAGGAAGGTCCCATAGAATGATGAAGATAAAACTTCGATTTATTGGCAAAGGATAAAACCAGCTGGCTGGAGGGTACAAAACAGTGCAAAAGTACAAAAGTTGTGGGAGCGTAGCACCAACGGCTTACATGTTTCGGCACAAAGCCTTAATCATAGCCTGTGGTGCTACACCTGTGATGTTCTTTAAAAAGCATTACAATACATATGATAGGTTAAAACCTATGTAAAAGAAACGCCCCACACAACATCCCAAACAAGGCACAGAAAATTTAACTCCCTATCCGCTAACAAGCAGCACAAAAATGCAAAGTGCAGAAGAACATAATAGGGCCTATCTATCAAGCTCCGAATGGATCTTGATGCCCTGTGTTTCTGCAGGCTCGCCAGAAACACCAGTTATGAAGCAGCGGTCTAAAGACTGCTCCATAACCCTGTCCGCCTGCTCTGAGCAGGCGGACAGACATCGCCGGAATTCAACCCGATCGAGTACGATCGGGTTGATTGATACCCCTGCTGACGGCCGATTGGCCACAAGTCTGAAGGGGGTGGCATTGCATCAGCAGCTCTTGTGAGCTGCTGGTTCAATGCTGAATATGGAGAGCGTATTGCTCTCCGCATTCAGCGATGTCTGTCGGACCTGATCCACACTGTCGGTTTAGGTCCGACAGACATATGATAAATAGTCCTCAATGTATAAAGAACTTAGACTTAGGAGTGCTAAGATATATACAAAGAATGTCAAAGATATTAGACATGTCAAAAATGTAAAAAATTGGTATAAATAACACTCAGACTAAGAATAAGTGAATAAATGAATGAATATTCAAAAAGTATAAAGATGTATGTAAGGTTACAAGATGTTCCCAAAGACACTTGAGCAGAGAAAGTGCAGTATATGGTATACATAAATGGTGCATAAAACACAATAGAGTACAGGATAGAAATATATATGACCTTGTATATTTAGTTGTTATGATTGGGCTAGCTAAAAGCTGCAAGACTTGCTATCTAACCAATTAAGATACATAGTAATGAGAGTATGTATATATGAATATAAGTAAGGTGGTGCAAAGACCAATCACTAATAGAAACATGGATTAGAGAATAAGCCTAGTATTATTGGCTAACTGAGGGCTAGCTGTTAAGCCACATGGGTATATAAAGTAATAAACTAATATAAATGCACATAAAATATATACAATATATAAATAGGATGGCGCGAGAACTCATCGCAAATGGGAACATAAAATGAAACATACTGTAGTCCACCGTGATATACTGGAACAAGGTACCAAGTGAAAGTAGTATTATAACCTCATAATATTATAATGATATTATACTATACTGATATAGAGGTTAAACATAAAATATAAAATGTAAAATGTAGATAGTAGGAACAATCTGGGTTGGGAAATTAAGGCTACCAGTTTAGAGGAAGGAGTATGGAAAAGACACATGTATATATATGATTGAGTTTCTGGTCCTAGGAGTATATTACCCCCTCTTTTAGGTACCATAGGTTTTTCAATGGCAACCCATCTAAAAGAATTGAGACTACTGTCATGTTTGGCAGCAAAATTTTGAACTAGGGGAGTAGTGGACTTTCCCCTAGAAATGGTGGATATGTGTTCCCTTATACAGGAGATGATGTCCCTTGAGGTGAGGCCAACATATTGGATATTACATTCAATACAGGTAATAAGATAAATCACGTCTGTACTTGTACAGTTCAGACATGTCTTAATTGCATAAGTTTGGCCACTCACAGCTGATCTAAACATATCAGTAATCTGTACATAATTACAGGGTTTACATTTCCTGTGACCACATTTAAACATTCCTAGATATTTGAGCCATGAGCTGGAGGGTCGAGCAGTTTGTCTTAATTGAGTATGGGAGAGGATAGATGCTAGTGTGGGACACTTTTTATATGAGCATTGTATGCCCTCCTTGACAGTGCTGGTGAGTTTATCATCTGCAGTCAGAAGAGGAAAATGTTTCATAATAATACTACAAATTTTAGAGTATTGTGCACTGAAACTCGTTACAAAATAGACTCCTTTGAAATTGCTGGTACTGTCTTTGGGTTAGTCCTGTAAGAGGGCATTCCTAGTGAGTAAACCTACTTGTCTTTTGGCTTCTGTAATATGACTCCGGGCATACTTTCTCTGTATAAGCCTATTCTCTAGTGCTTTCGCCTCCTGCACATAATCCTCTTGTCTACTACAATTTCTTTTCAGGCAAGTGAATTGGCCTATTGCAACTGCATACAATGTATTTTTTGGGTGTCAACTTGAGACCTGCAAGAGGGTGTTACCTGAGATCAGTTTGCAATATACTGTAGTGTCAATAGATCCATCAGTGTTCCCTGTCAAGCATAAAGCTAGATAGTTAACACTGAGGGAATCAGATGTATAAGTGAAACTGAGGTCCACATCATTGTGGTTTAGCCATTCCATAAATGTAGCAATGAGATGAGAGGGACCAGACCAAATATGGAGCAGGTCATCTATATACCTCTTAAAAAGGGTATGTGTGACCTGAAAGGATTGCTAGCTCCAAAGATGCTGTCCAATTCCCATCTTCATAGATATAAATTAGCATAGGAGGGGGCGAATTTCGCCCCCATGGCAGTGCTGCATTTCTAGAGATAGCATTTCCCTTCAAAATAAAAAAATTATGAATAAGAAGAAATTCCAAAACACGAATAATAAAGGCCTGAAATTCTGTGGTGTAGTC
The DNA here is from genome assembly GCF_027579735.1 of Bombina bombina. Classification (NCBI taxonomy): domain Eukaryota; kingdom Metazoa; phylum Chordata; class Amphibia; order Anura; family Bombinatoridae; genus Bombina; species Bombina bombina. The sequence continues at coordinate 1,522,261,677 of NC_069499.1, read as the reverse complement.
AGTATTTCTGTTTAAAATACTCTACAACCTTAATACCCTTAGAATGAGGTATAGATGAGTATAATGAGACTACATCCACAGTAATCCAGACATAGGAGGCCTCCCATCTCAGTTTAGCGAGCAGATTATGTATGTGTTTGGAGTCCCTGGTGTAGGAGGGTAAGGTATTTACCATTGGCTGAAGGATTGCATCAAGCCACTGAGAGAGCCACTCCAAGAGCGAGTCAACACCGGCGTCCTTTTACATTAATCAGGAACTTGTGATCCTTTGGAAAATGGTGGAACAATAACATATCAAACCCTAGAAAGCTTTGGAAAGTCATAAATAACTTAAACACTTCCCCAATCCACTCCCAACCCTCCACTGTCAAAGTGGACAACCCAACCCTGCAACTTCCCTTAGAAGTAATAAATGCCTTTAACAATTATTTTGTCAAATGCTCCACCACCCTGATTGACAAACTAATAAATGACACACATCCTGAAACTACAAATGTGGATCAGGCCCCACTAAATCTGCAAAGACCCAATATAGAGAAGTTCAATTTTATATCCATCAATGTTATTAAGAAACACCTTAATAAATCCCAGAAATGCTGTTGAAGCTCAGTGCACCGGTAATTGCTAAACCTGCCACAACCCTAATTAACGAATCCTTGGTGTCTGGAAACATACCCAAACTTTGGAAGACTGCAAGAGAAGTGCCTATCCATAAAAGTGGTGAGTTAACCTTGGTTACTAAAAATCGCCCAATATCATTGCTCCAAGTATTGTTGTTTGCAACAACATCCAAACTGGCATGGAATAAGGAGACCTAACTGGAGCAATTTTCCTTGATTTTGCAAAGGCCTTTGACACAGTAGACCACGACATACTACTGCTCAAACTAAAACTTAGGTATTGGTGATCATCCGCTAACCTGGTTTCGATCATATGTATCGGATCGATAACAATATGTCTCCATTTCTGACAGCAACTCCCTCCCTCTCCCAATCACGTGTGGTGTTCCCCAAGGTTCCATTCTCAGCCCCCTACTATTCACATTATTTATAAATGATCCGCCAAATGTATGCAAATCCTCAACTGTACACATGTACGCAGACGACACGGTAATCTATGCAAGCAAATCCGATCTGCCACAGCTTGAGGCAGTGCTCCAAGACCAGTTCACAGAGGTAGAAAAGTGTATCTCAAAAAACAAACTCTTCCTAAACACTGACAAAACTATCACAATGATCTTTGGAACAGTACCTAAATTACACAAACTACAAAATTCCCATCTACGCATCAAAACAAAATCAAATGGCACACTGACCGCAGTCCACTCTTTCAAATACTTGGGTATGTTGTTAGACCCCAATCTATCTTTTGGCCTCAACGTAGAAAAACTCTATCCAAAACTAGGTACCCTGTACAGAAACAAATCCTGCCTCAGCCCTACAGTAAAGGAAAAGATTGTACAGCAAATACTGATGCCAATCATGGATTATGGGGATGTAGTATATGCACCTGCACTGCAAACTTACCTTAATAAACTTAAATTATTGTATAACTCATTCTGCTGCTTTGTGCTACAATGTAACTACAGGACCCACCATTGTGACATGCTAAAAGAACAAAACTGACTGTTGCTGGAATCCAGACGCACCCTCCAGCTTTCCAGACTTGTGTTTAAGAGCTTTTCTGGGAAGCTCCCATCCTACCTGAGCAGGATGCTCTCCCGGCTGTTCCCACCTCCTATAACCTCCGATCCAGTACCAGCACATTATTAATTTGCCTCAATACAAAAAAAAAGCAGCTTGATCCTCCTTTTCCTATGAGCACCACAATTATGGAATGACCTCCCACACACTTTCAAACCTTCCCCAAGCCTAAAATCCTTTAAGAGATCCCTCTCTACATATCTCAAAACAGAATGCACCTGTCATGGTTGATTATATATTTCCTACCTGTTCTATGTTAAATTTTGCATATATTATGTATTAATATTGTTTTTGTATTTTATTGTACCCTATTGTATCAATGAAATGTTTTGTGGACCCAGGACATACTTGAAAATGAGAGAAATCTCAATGTATCCTTCCTGGTAAAATACTTTATAAATAAATAATACAAGCGCGACCCGACGCGTGCAAAATCAAATGTGAGCATTAAATACCACGCCACTTGTAATCTGGCCCTTAATGTTTTTAGTCCTAGAAACTTATATCCAGCACATTAAATTAGTGTTCATGGCTTTCTGGGGGTTAAACCCACAGGATAAATAATTGTGTGATTTTATTATTATTTATTATTAAAATAAAAAAATGGAAAGATTTAAAGTAATATCCATAATTTAGAAGCATAATGGCAAGCCTATAGTAAAGTATAATCTAATGACTAATAATAAAAAATACACAATTTATACACACATATAAAATACATTCATAAATATTTCTTATACATATAACTAAATCAAAAGATTTCAACTGATATTTTTATATAATCAGGGCAAATCCTTTCATCAGCATGACCAATTCATAGTGTTCTTTTCATGAGTTCCTTGTCTTCTATTAGATCAGATTTTGTTTGTAGTTTTTCAACATGGGGATATTGTTCTTCATCTCCAGCAGAAGAACGCCATACAATTGCTGTAGATGTCATTCTTCATTTCAGTAGCATGAGGGAATTCAGGACCCAGTCTTCATCAAGAAAAAACTTCAAAAGACTGTACAATACATCTAGCAGGATTAAAGGTTGTCTTGGTAACTATATACAAACACATTGAAATCAAGAAGCTCATAATAAATAATTAAAAATAATACTTTGGAAAACTATTAGATAGATATAAAATCGTTTACAACAAAGTTTAACTCTTTCAGCACTGAGCCATTTCACACCCCTGAGCTACAAATGTGTAGTTCTTTGACATTTGATGCAGTTACACATACATTTTTCTTTTAGGTATCAACAACATGTATACCTTTGTTTTTCAGCAGACCAATCATTTTTATAAAATAATAATATAGGAAAGCACCACCATATGAAATACAAACATTTTTGGTATTTTCTGTGGCTTACATGCTATGTCAGCACAGGGGTTATTACTTCCAAAATGTTTCAAAACAAGGTTTTTGGGCGACCCATTTATAATAGATTACTTTTCCAGAACATTAAAGTGATTGTCAATTTTCATGGATTTGAAAACATATTCCTGTAGGCAATCCTTATATTAACCTAACCGCCACTATAAATTTTTTATAAAATGAATAATATGTTGTTTATTTTTTATTTGAAATATCCACGATTCACTGTACCTGCTCCTCCCACCGTTTACTTCCTTATTTTTAGCCATATCACATATACAGCGGTCCCACCCGCTGCTTACGTCTTGTCAATGCGCGCTCCCATTTTCATTTGCTATTGCGCATGCGTGAAATGCTGTCAAAATTCGTGTTAATAATAATTATTACAATTTATTTTCGGAATTCAAACACTATTAGTTTGCAAACTAAGCTGTCATTAAAAAATACGGAGCCCTTATAATGATGTACTTACCGAGCGGTACAGTAATTCAGAAATGACAGGGCTCCGTAAATGAAAACTATTGCGCATGCGCGAAATGTGCACGAGCGTAAAAGGAAATCGTCTGAACATGATTACAACGCAGGAGCAAAAAGGAGTAGTTACGTCATTGTAAGGGGTGCGCGCGTGCCGGGTGGAGGATAAAAATAACGGGAGCCAACGATAAAATTAAAAAAAAGGAGGTATATAACAAGAATTTGGAAAATCGATGAATGAAACTACTATTTATTTTTAATACACAATAAGGGTAACGTTTGTCAGGATGCGCACTTTACATTCACTTTAAGATGTAGGATTGTATATTAATACTGTTAAATAACAATATATAATGAAATAGCAAAAACAGTGATGTGAAGTCCATGCTCTATGTGCATGAATTGATTTTGTTTTAAAATACAATTTTAACTAGAATATACTTTAAATAATTATTGCTAACTACATTGAATCAAGGAAGCTTTTTCCCCTTTTTATTTGTTTTTGTGTTGGTGAATGTTGTTAGAATACAGGGACAGTAACCCCCCCCCCCCTTTAATTTGTTTCCAGTGATTCATTTTACCTGTTGGAATGTATTAAACTGTATAAAAATAGCTAATTTGGTATATAAAATAGCTAAATAGTATCCCCCATCCATGCTGAAAATGCTGTAATAGTATTAAAAAGACATTAAAAGGCTGTGCACAAACACAAAATAATAGAAACTATTCATATACGGCTAGATTTAGAGTTGGGCGGTAGCCGTCAAAACCAGCGTTAGAGGGTCCCAACGCTGTTTTGTACCGCCCGCTGGTATTTGGAGTCAGTCAGGAAAGGGTCTAACGCTCACTTTGCAGCCGCGACTTTTCCATACCGCAGATCCCCCTACGCCATTTGCGTATCCTATCTTTTCAATGGGATCTTTCTAACGCCAGTATTTAGAGTCTTGGCTGAAGTGAGCGTTAAAAATCTAACGACAAAACTCCAGCCGCAGAAAAAAGTCAGTAGTTAAGAGCTTTCTGGGCTAACGCCGGTTTATAAAGCTCTTAACTACTGTGCTCTAAAGTACACTAACACCCATAAACTACCTATGTACCCCTAAACCGAGGTCCCCCCACATCGCCGCCACTCTGTTATTGTTTTAACCCCTAATCTGCCGCTCCGTACACCGCCGCCAGCTACGTTATCCCTATGTACCCCTAATCTGCTGCCCCTAACATCGCTGACCCCTATATTATATTTATTAACCCCTAATCTGCCGCCCCCCGCTATCGCTGACACCTGCATATTTTTTTAACCCCTAATCTGCCGCTCCGTACACCGCCGCCAGCTACATTATCCCTATGTACCCCTAATCTGCTGCCCCTAACACCGCCGACCCCTATATTATATTTATTAACCCCTAATCTGCCGCCCCCAACGTTGCCTCCACCTACCTACAATTATTAACCCCTAATCTGCCAACCGGATCTCACCGCTACTATAATAAATTTATTAACCCCTAAAGCTAAGTCTAACCCTAACCCTAACACCCCCCTAAGTTAAATATAATTTAAATCTAACGAAATAAATTAACTCTTATTAAATAAATTATTCCTATTTAAAGCTAAATACTTACCTGTAGAATAAACCCTAATATAGCTCCAATATAAATAATAATTATATGGTAGCTATTTTAGGATTAATATTTCTTTTACAGGCAACTTTGTAATTATTTTAACCAGGTACAATAGCTATTAAATAGTTAATAACTATTAAATAGTTACCTAGTTAAAATAATTACAAAATTACCTGTAAAATAAATCCTAACCTATGTTACAATTAAACCTAACACTACACTATCAATAAATTATTTAAATACAATACCTACAATTATCTACAATTAAACCTAACACTACACTATCAATAAATAAATTAAATAAACTACCTAAAATTATCTACAATTAAACCTAACACTACACTATCAAAATAATAGAAACTATTCATATACGGCTAGATTTAGAGCTGGGCGGTAGCCGTCAAAACCAGCGTTAGAGGGTCCTAACGCTGTTTTGTACCGCCCACTGGTATTTGGAGTCAGTCAGGAAAGGGTCTAACGCTCACTTTGCAGCCCCGACTTTTCCATACCGCAGATCCCCCTACGCCATTTGCTTATCCTATCTTTTCAATGGGATCTTTCTAACGCCAGTATTTAGAGTCTTGGCTGAAGTGAGCGTTAGAAATCTAACGACAAAACTCCAGCCGCAGAAAAAAGTCAGTAGTTAAGAGCTTTCTGGGCTAACGCCGATTTATAAAGCTCTTAACTACTGTGCTCTAAAGTACACTAACACCCATAAACTACCTATGTACCCCTAAACCGAGGTCCCCCCACATCGCCGCCACTCTATTATTGTTTTAACCCCAAATCTGCCGCTCCGTACACCGCCGCCAGCTACGTTATCCCTATGTACCCCTAATCTGCTGCCCCTAACATCGCTGACCCCTATATTATATTTATTAACCCCTAATCTGCCGCCCCCGCTATCGCTGACACCTGCATATTTTTTTAACCCCTAATCTGCCGCTCCGTACACCGCCGCCAGCTACATTATCCCTATGTACCCCTAATCTGCTGCCCCTAACACCGCCGACCCCTATATTATATTTATTAACCCCTAATCTGCCGCCCCCAATGTCGCCTCCACCTACCTACAATTATTAACCCCTAATCTGCCAACCGGATCTCACCGCTACTATAATAAATTTATTAACCCCTAAAGCTAAGTCTAACCCTAACCCTAACACCCCCCTAAGTTAAATATAATTTAAATCTAACGAAATAAATTAACTCTTATTAAATAAATTATTCCTATTTAAAGCTAAATACTTACCTGTAGAATAAACCCTAATATAGCTCCAATATAAATAATAATTATATGGTAGCTATTTTAGGATTAATATTTCTTTTACAGGCAACTTTGTAATTATTTTAACCAGGTACAATAGCTATTAAATAGTTAATAACTATTAAATAGTTACCTAGTTAAAATAATTACAAAATTACCTGTAAAATAAATCCTAACCTATGTTACAATTAAACCTAACACTACACTATCAATAAATTATTTAAATACAATACCTACAATTATCTACAATTAAACCTAACACTACACTATCAATAAATAAATTAAATAAACTACCTAAAATTATCTACAATTAAACCTAACATTACACTATCAATAAATAAATTAAATAAAATACCTACAAATAAATACAATGAAAAAAACTAACTAAAGTACAAAAAATAAAAAAGCTAAGTTACAAAAAATAAATTTTTTTTTACAAACATTAGAAAAATATTACAACAATTTTAAACTAATTACACCTACTCTAAGCCCCCTAATAAAATAACAAAGACCCCCAAAATAAAAAAATGCCCTACCCTATTCTAAATTAAAAAAGTTCAAAGCTCTTTACCTTACCAGCCCTGAAAAGGGCCCTTTGCGGGGCATGCCCCAAAGAATTCAGCTCTTTTGCCTGTAAAAAAACACATACAATACCCCCCCCCAACATTACAACCCACCACCCACATACCCCTAATGTAACCCAAACCCCCCTTAAATAAACCTAACACTAAGCACCTGAAGATCTTCCTACCTTATCTTCACCTCGCCGGGTATCACACCGATCCGTCCTGGCTCCGATGTCTTGATCCAAGCCCAAGCGGGGGGCTGAAGATGTCCATGATCCGGATGAAGTCTTCATCCAAGCGGGAGCTGAAGAGGTCCATGATCCGGCTGAAGTCTTCTGTCAACGGCATCTTCAATCTTCTTTCTTCCGGAGCCATCATCTTCCAGCCGACGCGGATCCAACCTCTTCTACCGACGCCTACTCGCCGAATGACGGTTCCTTTAAATGACGTCATCCAAGATGGCGTCCGCCGAATTCCGATGGGCTGATAGGATTCTATCAGCCAATCTGAATTAAGGTAGGATAACTAATACACACCAAGAACACCTGAGTTAGTAACATCACCCTGTATAAGTACAGGGAGTGCAGAATTATTAGGCAAGTTGTATTTTTGAGGATTAATTTTATTATTGAACAACAACCATGTTCTCAATTAACCCAAAAAACTCATTAATATCAAAGCTGAATATTTTTGGAAGTAGTTTTTAGTTTGTTTTTAGTTTTAGCTATTTTAGGGGGATATCTGTGTGTGCAGGTGACTATTACTGTGCATAATTATTAGGCAACTTAACAAAAAACAAATATATACCCATTTCAATTATTTATTTTTACCAGTGAAACCAATATAACATCTCAACATTCACAAATATACATTTCTGACATTCAAAAACAAAACAAAAACAAATCAGTGACCAATATAGCCACCTATCTTTGCAAGGACACTCAAAAGCCTGCCATCCATGGATTCTGTCAGTGTTTTGATCTGTTCACCATCAACATTGTGTGCAGCAGCAACCACAGCCTCCCAGACACTGTTCAGAGAGGTGTACTGTTTTCCCTCCTTGTAAATCTCACATTTGATGATGGACCACAGGTTCTCAATGGGGTTCAGATCAGGTGAACAAGGAGGCCATGTCATTAGATTTTCTTCTTTTATACCCTTTCTTGCCAGCCACGCTGTGGAGTACTTGGACGCGTGTGATGGAGCATTGTCCTGCATGAAAATCATGTTTTTCTTGAAGGATGCAGACTTCTTCCTGTACCACTGCTTGAAGAAGGTGTCTTCCAGAAACTGGCAGTAGGACTGGGAGTTGAGCTTGACTCCATCCTCAACCCGAAAAGGCCCCACAAGCTCATCTTTGATGATACCAGGCCGAACCAGTACTCCACCTCCACCTTGCTGGCGTCTGAGTCGGACTGGAGCTCTCTGCCCTTTACCAATCCAGCCACGGGCCCATCCATCTGGCCCATCAAGACTCACTCTCATTTCATCAGTCCATAAAACCTTAGAAAAATCAGTCTTGAGATATTTCTTGGCCCAGTCTTGACGTTTCAGTTTGTGTGTCTTGTTCAGTGGTGGTCGTCTTTCAGCCTTTCTTACCTTGGCCATGTCTCTGAGTATTGCACACCTTGTGCTTTTGGGCACTCCAGTGATGTTGCAGCTCTGAAATATGGCCAAACTGGTGGCAAGTGGCATCTTGGCAGCTGCACGCTTGACTTTTCTCAGTTCATGGGCAGTTATTTTGCGCCTTGGTTTTTCCACACGCTTCTTGCGACCCTGTTGACTATTTTGAATGAAACGCTTGATTGTTCGATGATCACGCTTCAGAAGCTTTGCAATTTTAAGAGTGCTGCATCCCTCTGCAAGATATCTCACTATTTTTGACTTTTCTGAGCCTGTCAAGTCCTTCTTTTGACCCATTTTGCCAAAGGAAAGGAAGTTGCCTAATAATTATGCACACCTGATATAGGGTGTTGATGTCATTAGACCACACCCCTTCTCATTACAGAGATGCACATCACCTAATATCCTTAATTGGTAGTAGGCTTTCGAGCCTATACAGCTTGGAGTAAGACAACATGCATAAAGAGGATGATGTGGTCAAAATACTCATTTGCCTAATAATTCTGCACTCCCTGTGTATATATATATATATATATATATATATATATATATTTTAAAAAAAATTTATTTTTTTGGCCTTACATATGTTTTGAAACATTCAGACCTCCATCTGCCTAATTTCTTAATCTTCTCATCGGTTGCACCACTCAATGCTGCTGATGTTGCAGCTCCTATTCTGAATGAATGAGTGTTAAACCTGTCCGCCTCCCAACCCAACTCCTTTAATATGTGCGCAAACTTCAGGACTTTCCTGAATTGAAAGATGGATACTGGTTCGCCCCCTATATGCCAGAATAGCTGCTTACCTCCAGCTGGCCGAATACCAAGATAGTTTTTTAAGTTTTGGACTGGACAAATGTCCTTATTTTTGTCTTTCTGAATAGCTGTCCAAAAACCTTTCCCTTCCTGTTCTGTTTTTAACCTACTCACATACACCATAATTAAATCTGGGTATAACCTTACTTGCTGCAATTGCAATCCCCCTCTTGGTCACATTTGGTTTTTGCAACAACCTCATTCACCCTGAATGCCCCTGAAAATGCTATATAGAGCTTTGAACAATTTGTTTTCGAATGTATCCCTACATATGCGCTTTAATTTTCGTAATATTAACGCCAGTCTCTCCCTTGTAATGGGTTCCCTCTGATCTATCCTTCTAGCTCCCTTATCCCATCCTTTAAGGGATTTTCTAATAATAAAATGCTTTGGGTGGTTCTCCTTTTCCCACCATTGAATAAAGAAGGATATTGTGGCTAATTTTGAATTCATGAGACCTTTTTCAGTCCCTTATTTCTTATGCTTTGCCAGGTATTCACAAAGTGCATTTAGGGTGTTGGCCTGGACTTGTTTCTGCTGTAAAAATGAAATCCATTCTACCCAGTACCTTGAGTAATTGCTCCATGTTCTGGGGCCAGAGATTGCTTTACCAAATCCCAGAGAATGCTTTTGGATTCACCACCTGTAAGGTTCTGTCTCTTTAAGAGATGTTAGTTTGTATGTTTTCTTCTCCTTTAAATAGTGGGCTTGTACCTCTTCCTAATTGCTTGGAAATTTGTTTTCGCAGACTTCCTGCCGGAATTGAGACATTGTTTCCAGTCTCTCTGTTTCTTATAATTACAGCTCCTCACAAGAGTTTCTTGGATGCTTATTGTTATTTATTTGGAGTTACTAACTTTCTCAACTTGCCTTTTGATACTATTAATATTTCTGCACTTGCCAAATTCAGCCTTCGATCTCCTGTGACTTCAGTTACTGACTCTACAATCTGCCACATCTCCTCCCACTTCCGTGTGCAATCCAGCTCTCTCACTGAGACTCTCTACCTGTTACTTCGCACAGACTGAAGAACTGACAGAACATTTTTCCGGTAAGCTGATTTTCGTTCTCTTGTGTAGCGGCCGCTACCGTAACCAGCTTCTTTGTATCAAGTGCTTTCTTTATCACAACTCCTCAAGGTAACTTCAGACGATAGTCCAGTCTCAGATATTCTGCCTTACTCTGTCTCCAGTTAGTCATTATCCTCATGCAACTAGGTTTATTTCTGTTATTATTAACTAAGTACTACCATTCATTCAACTTGGAACTCAGCTGTTAAGTCATACTTCAGTCAACATTATAATATTCAGCATCATCTGACATCAGTACTACTATCTATGCATTAGACATTTTATAAAATAAGATCTTATCATTTTTATGAATCATTTCATATCTATTCCACAAATGTGCACAAACTATATGTACATATACTGTATGTATACTCTCAGAAATTATACAGTGATCTGTTTATACAGTATAACATTTATTTCACTGTTAACTTTTCAATATTAACTTCAGCAAATTACAGTACAATAGTTATCAAGATTGTCTCTATTGTTCTATTACTTGCCACAAACTTAACAAAACTTTACTATGGTTGTTATTACATCATTTCATCATCTCTGCATATAGATCCATTAAACAAAACCTTGACACCACCTGCCAAAGATAGTATGGGCAATGAGCTCCAATCTTATCTGCCATAGGCACTATTTTCCAGAACACCTCCCACCTGCCCTGAGATAATACATCTGCTAAGATATTTTTCACCCCAGGCACATGTTTCGCTATGAAGTTAATATTGCTCTGCATACATCTCAGCACCAATATCCTCAGCAATCTAATTACTGGTGTTGATTTTGATGAAAGTTATTTATATCATGGACGACACTCATATTGTCTGTCCAAAATCTAAAGTTTTTTTTACTTAACTGCTGGTGCCAAATTTCCATCACAACCACTATTGGAAAAAGTTCCAGAAGCATGAGATTTTTTTGTCGCTCCTGCATCCACCCACTGCTTTGGCGATTTTTCAGCACACCATTGCCCATTCAAATATGCCCTGAACCTGTGTGACCCTGCCACGTCTGTAAATAGGTGAAGCACTTATTTGGAATGGAGACCATCCTGCCAGATTCTAACTCTGTTGAAATATGTGATGAATTCTGCCCACATATGTATGTCCTCCCTCAGTTCCTTTGTTAGCTTTATCATACTCCCCGGATTGGCAACTCCTGCTGGGATTGCTCTAGACGCCTATTAAAATCTCTACCCATAGGTATGACCTTGCAAGTGAAGTTGAGTAAACCTAGCAGGGACTGTGCCTGTGTGTTATTTACTGTGATTTATGTGCTATGTTTAGCTGTCCTCTTAGCTTTTCTAGCTTGTCCTGAGGAAGGGAACATTTTTGCTCTAAAGTGTCTATTTGAATTCCTAGAAATGATAGCACTCTCACCGGTCCCTCCGATTTCTCATTAGCTATGGGAACACCCAGTTGGCTCAATAAACTTTGCAGCTGCCCCATTAAATATCTGCACTGTTCTGTCTTCCCTTTTCCCACAATTAAAAAATCATCCAGGTATTAAGCTATGGTAGCAAGCCCTGTCCTTGCAACCAATGTATAATGTATAAATGTGTTGAACTCTTCAAAGTACGCACAAGATAGCTAACATCCCATTGGTAAACATCGGTCATAGAAGTACTTGCCTTTAAATTTTATTCCCATCAATCTATAGCTCTCTGGATGTAGTGGAAGTAATCTGAATGTGGATTCTATATCTATTTTTGCCAACTCAGCACCTGGTCCTGTGAGTTTTACCATTTCCAAAGCCTGATACAAATATTGGTATTTCACTGACAATAGCTTATAATCTATAGCATTGTTTACTGATGTCCCGCTAGGCGCAGATAAATGGTGAATTAGTCTGCATTTTCCTTGTTCTTTCTTTGGCACCACCCCTATTGGTGAAACTATCATATTTTCCAGTAGTGGTGTTTGAAAGGGTCCCACCATCCTTGTACTTCTTTTTCTATTTTTCTTCAGGATACTGATAGGCTGAAATTAAGTTCCGCTGTTTTGCTGTTCTAATTCCCGTTTTGTAGGTATAAGAAACTTGTTTGTGAATGATTGGGTAAGAAAGGCTACTCTTGCTTTATTGTCATATGTCTGTAGCATTTCTAGAATTTCTGGGATATGCAGTGGAGGATAGTGGTGCATGAATTCAATTTGTTTGGGGAGTGTTGGTTCCCTTACCCTGCATGGGCCGAAAGGTCTGCTTGTTGTGCCTGATGCACTCCACCCCTGGGTGGGCCCATTGCAGTATCTGCGAACATGTTTGAACACACAAACCTGTCGGTCACATTTTTTGTCATTGTATGCCCAACATATCTTTCTGTTGCCTTCCTCAGTAGTGTTGCTGGTGAAACCCTCAGTAGAAAACCCTGTTCTGTATCTTTGGCTGTTGTCAGGTTTAACCAGTCTTGTCCACATGCCTAACTCTTCAGGTCCTGCCAGGGCACAGTGTGACACCAGTGCAAGTCATATCTGCTAAAACAGTAGTGTACATTTAAAAAAAAAAAAAATCATTTTTTACTGGGAAATAATAGCAGTCAGTTTCCTTCACACGTGTGCATTCCAGGTCCTGCCAGGGCACAGTGTCACACCAGTGCAAGTCATATCTGCTAAAACAGTAGTGTACATATATTTAAAAAAAAAAAAAAACCTTTTTTATTGTGAAATAATAGCAGTCAGTTTCCCTCACACGTGTGCACTCCAGATCCTGCCAGGGCACAGTGTCACACCAGTGCAAGCCATATCTGCTAAAACAGTAGTGTACATACATTTAAAAAAAAACAACCTTTTTTATTGTGAAATAATAGCAGTCAGTTTCCCTCACACGTGTGCGCTCCAGGTCCTGCCAGGGCACAGTGTCACACCAGTGCAAGTCATATCTACTAAAGCAGTAGTGTACATACATTTAAAAAAAAAAAAAAACTTTTTTTACTGTGAAATAATAGCAGTCAGTTTCCCTCACATGTGTGCGTTTCAGGTCCTGCCAGGGCACAGTGTCACACCAGTGCAAGTCATATCTGCTAAAACAGTAGTGTACATTTAAAAAAAAACAAAAAACCTTATACTACCTGAACGATACAACATCATACCTGATGTTTTAAAGCACGTTATTCCAAACAATTTAGGAATGTTAGGTGATTTATGCCCTTTATGGATTAAAACCAGACTCTGCATCAATTATGTAATTTTCCATGGGAGTTTGCCATGGATCCCCCTCCGGCATACCACAGTCCAGGTGTTAGTCCCCTTGAAACAACTTTTCCATCACTTTTGTGGCCAGAAAGAGTCCCTGTGGGTTTTAAAATTTGCCTGCCTATTGAAGTCTATGGTGGTTCGCCCGGTTCACCGGTTCGCAAACTTTTGCGGAAGTTCGCGTTCGCCATTTGCGAACGCAAAATTTTAGGTTCGCGACATCACTATACCAGCGCTGCTTAAGTCAGCGGTGAGCTAGTTTTACGTGCTCGTGCACGATTTCCCCATAGACATCAATGGGGAGAGCATTGCCCCAAAGAAATCAACTCTTTTACCTTTAAAAAAATATATAAACAACCCCCCCAACAGTAAAACCCACCACTCACACAACCAACCCCCCAAATAAAATCCTAACTAAAAAAAACTAAGCTACCCATTGCCCTGAAAAGGGCATTTGGATGGGCATTGCACTTAAAAGGGCATTTAGCTCTTTTGCTGCCCAAACCCTAACCTAAAAATAAAACCCACCCAATAAACCCTTAAAAAAAAAACTAACACTAACCCCCAAAGATCCACTTACCGTTTTGAAAAATGGACATCCATCCTCAACGAAGCTGGAGTATAACATTTTATGCAGATGTAAAAATCTTAGATAAAAGGCCTCCTTGCATCTGGAAAGTCCTTGCATAAAGGGGCAGTAAACTGGAATGTAATTAAAATGTATATATTAATAAAAAAACTCATATCTCCCAAAAGGGTACCTAACATTTGTGTATTGAGGAGGAAATATTTCTGCATGGCTTTAAATATAGAATTTCTACAGCATTGTCAAATAATCATAAATACACTGCTGCATATTGCTAAAAAAATGTGTTTTTATGGACCCCTGGCCCCACCATACAACTACTACCACACTGAAGTTACAATCCAAAATTGCACAAAGAAATAAAAAACATTTACTAAGTAAGTCCTATCTCCTCTGCAAATGAAAGTGATCTGCCGTCTGACTCAGGCACACACTGTACAAACTTAAGTGCAAAGTCTGTCTCACACTGTGCATAGTGGTTTAGTGCACACTCAGAAATCCTCTCAAATTCTAATGCTTTACTCCTTTTAATAACATTTACCATGCTCAATAGCATTCTGCTGTAGTACCCTCTGGTGGCTGCCAAAATGTAATAAAATGTTTTTTAAAAATGTGTTTTTTAATATAGTTGTTCTTACCTCATGGGGCCCCCTGGCCCATTGGGCCCCTGACAGGAGTCACCCCTGTCACACCCTGATGGCAGCCCTGCCTCCCTTATCCCTGCCTACTTCTTTTGTCTGCAGCTCCCACATCCCTGCCCCCACACACATTGGTAGAGAGTGGAGAGCTGCAGGCTTTTTTGCTTCCCCCATTGACCCACAACCTTATAGTGCTCCCTGCCTATCTGGGCACTCCACACCCATATGCAAATGCACACTGCTTCTGTCACAGTATATAAAAATTCCTGTGCTCCAAGATGGCAGCCCCCAATACAAAGAGGTGTAGCTTCACCAATGGACAACATTTCCAGGGTTAAAATAGCAACACAGCTTTAAAAAAAGCTGAAGCAACAGGAGGGATAGCAATAATATAGTGAGTAGTAGACATTCTAGAGTAGTTTTTCCCAACAGTTTAATGTCCCTTTAAATAGTATTGCTATAGAAAATCTATGTAAGGATAGCCAGTAGAAGAGATTGCATGTTCAGTGTGGAGTAGAAGGGGTAAGTAATGAAACTGTTCTCTCTAATTAATGGGCTTTTGTATACTGGGGGAGATAAGATAAGGAAGCAATTGTGTGTATAGAAACTGATAAGATAAGGATGTCTGATTTCCCTGCAAGCTTATCCCAATATAGGCCCGCATTACAAGCGTAGCGCTAATGATAGCGCATGGTGCAATATCAATATTGATATCTATCTATTTATTTATCTATCTACTGTATTTATTAACTGTATCTGTCTGTCTCTCTGCCTCTCTATCTATCTATCTATCTATCTATCTATAACTCAAGGGTTAACCAATCTGGAAGTAAGCTTTTTGCTCTCATTAGGTTGCGTTCTTATTATGCGTTTAAAGTAAACTGTTTTTGCTCTCATGCTAATCCGGCGAGTGCAAAGAGCCGAAGTTAGAAAATTGCATCTGCGTTCACTTTATTCCCCCATACTCGCAAGCAAACTCAGTTCCATATTCTCATGTGCGCTAACCCGACATGAAAATATGAATATTTCACATTCCAATGTTATATATATATATATATATATATATATATATTCTGGGAACTTTGCAGCTGTCTGTCAGTGTTCAGGGCTGTGGAGTTTGCTGTGTTTTGTATTTACATAGGGGAGGTTACAAAAGCCTGTGTCACCCTGGGAGGTTCCCAGTTGGTTTGCTAGAAAGTGTGCATTGTGTGGGTGCTGGTTTAAGGTCCCAGGAAGGGGGAGACCTTGTTGTGGTCCTGGGTTTGATCATTTGGCGCCAAATGTAACTGACTTCCCCCAGTTTTGCTTTTAAACATTACTGTGAATCTGCTGGCGAGTGCAAAGTTTTCTGTGTGTTGTGTTGATAATGTTTGTAATGCTTCCCTGCGGGCCTGTCACCCAGGCTGCTCTGGGGTTAACTGCCTGGGTTGCTGGGAACTTTGCAGATGTCTGTCAGTGTTCAGGGCTGTGGAGTTTGCTGTGGCTTAGGATGTGTACCCAGTCCAGTCTGTGAGTGCGGTCCATTCCTGTGTTTTGTATTTACATAGGGGAGGTTACAAAAGCCTGTGTCAGCCTGGGAGGTTCCCAGTTGGTTTGTTTGAAAGTATGCATTGTGTGGGTGCTGGTTTAGGGTCCCAGGAAGGGGGAGACCTTGTTGTGGTCCTGGGTTGGATCCTTTGGCGCCAAATGTAACTGGCTTCCCCCAGTTTTGCTTTTAAACATTACTGTGAATCTGCTGGCGAGTGCAAAGTTTTCTGTGTGTTGTGTTGATAATGTTTGTAATGCTTCCCTGCGGGCCTGTCACCCAGGCTGCTCTGGGGTTAACTGCCTGGGTTGCTGGGAACTTTGCAGCTGTCTGTCAGTGTTCAGGGCTGTGGAGTTTGCTGTGGTTTAGGATGTGTACCCAGTCCAGTCTGTGAGTGCGGTCCTTTCCTGTGTTTTGTATATACACAGGGGAGGTTACAAAAGCCTGTGTCACCCTGGGAGGTTCCAAGTTGGTTTGTTTGAAAGTATGCATTGTGTGGGTGCTGGTTTAGGGTCCCAGGAAGGGGGAGACATTGTCGTGGTCCTGGGCTTGATCCTTTGGCGCCAAATGTAACTGAATAGATAAAAAATGTTGCGTAGGTCTGGCGCTAGTATGTACACCTACAGCTCTCTCCAGGAAAGGTGCCTAGTTAACCTTAGAGTGCAAGAAACAGAAAGGAGTGAGGAGTGAGTGCCAAAGGCAGAGGCGATGAGAACAGTGGACTAGTAGTGTAGAATAAATATATTTATATAATCTACCAGACAAATTGATACACTTTAATACATATTAGTTACTTAAAAACATGGATCTATGTGTACACAAAATATAATAAAACAATTTAAAAAATTACAGTAATATAAATTGAAGACTGATTAAATGACAAATGGTAGAACGTTACAACAAATCTGATACGATAAGAGAAAAGTTCATATAACAATATCAAATGTAAAAAAACTTTAAAAAATCTTCGATAAAATTCAAATATAGTAAGTGTCCAAATGTGATATAATCCAGTGAATGTGTCCAAAATTGATAATGTGAATGTCTATCTTGGGTGAATAGGTGTCCGGAGTGTTATAGAAAGAGTCTTGATAAAGGCCTGATATCAGGCCGAAAGGCGTCAACATAACTGATGAGATTTATTCTGATACTCTAAGCAAGAAATTTACATTATTTGAGTATTGTTTTCTCCTTTTTTTCCCACAGGTTTTATTATATGGGATTTTACAAGTCAAGTTTTTTATAGTTTTTTATTGTTCTTTCCATTTTTCTATTTTTTTCCTCCTTTCACAGGAATAAACCACACTCATCATAGGATGCATCACTCCAACTAATTTTGGAATTTTTCACATTTTTTTACATTTTTTCACAGTTTTTACTATTACATTTTTTACTTTTATTATTGTTCCATTTTTTCATTTTTTTCTATTTTTTTCAGGTTTTAGTTTTACATTTTTATCACACCAAACTTATCTCAAAAAAAAATTCGGGACTTGATATTTTTGTGTTTTTTTGTCAATTTGGAAATTAACCAATTAAGGCTGTTTCTATAACACTACGGACACCTATTCACCCAAGATAGACATTCACATTATCAATTTTGGACACATTCAATGGATTATATCACATTTGGACACTTACTATATTTGAATTTTATCGAAGATTTTTTTACATTTTTTTACATTTGATATTGTTAGATGAACTTTTCTCTTATCGTATCAGATTTGTTCTAACGTTCTACCATTTGTCATTTAATCAGTCTTCAATTTATATTACTGTAATTTTTTAAATTGTTTTATTATATTTTGTGTACACATGGATCCATGTTTTTAAGTAACTTATATGTATTAAAGTGTATCAATTTGTCTGGTAGATTATATAAATATATTTATTCTACACTACTAGTCCACTGTTCTTATCACCTCTGCCTTTGGCGCTAACTCCTCACTCCTTTCTGCCAAATGTAACTGACTTCCCCCAGTTTTGCTTTTAAACATTACTGTGAATCTGCTGGCGAGAGCCAGGTTTTCTGTGTGTTGTATATATATATATATATATATATATATATATATATATATATACTGTATATACACATTCATATACATCTTTAGAGATGTATATGTATGTATGTCTACGTTAAAGTCCTTTGCCTGCTTTTTTTTCTAACACCTGAGACCACATATCTTTGAGCCTTTATAACTTATGTGCAATATTTTTTTTTAATTTTTTTATTAGATAGTGAAGGTATGAGTGTAACTACTTTGTAATGTATGTGTTTTGTGCAATTTTTTTTGTTTTGCAAATAATTATCCAGAGCTCTGAGTATGCTGTAATCATTCTAGCCTAAATTGTGATTTTGCTCAAACGATCACGTTTAATTTCAACTTGTAATTTCAACTTGTAATATGAGAGGTAAACCCGACGAGTGAAAACACCAGCAATAAATCCCGTATCACATGCGCATAATGGTTAGCGCTTCCACTTGTAATCTGGCTCCAAATTGGCAGGCACAATGATGATAAGCATTCTTTGCAACACACGCATACTAGTAAGAAATTAATTCAATTCTTGTTATATAGGCAAATGCAGTTCTAGAGGTCTGCACTCCCCTTATCAGAAAGTGAAAAAGGAACTGCTTCTGGGAAGGTAAGACGATGCACTATATGTTTTCATTTTTTTTAATGAGTATAAATAGCGGAACTGTTCCACTATTTATACTCATTCAACACAAATAAAAAATATAGTGCATGGTCTTGTAATGTAATGCCTAGAACTTTAAGCAATTGCAAGGATATTAATAATTAACTATCGTAACATCCACTTAGCCATTGTTTACAATATCCAATGCATATGCCTTTTTGACCTCTTACACAAGGTAAAAAATTGTATAACCAAAGTGAACATGCGCTGAGGGGAACAGCAGCAAGATTATAACTAGTGATGTCGCGAACCTAAAAATTTGGGTTCGCGAACGGAGAACTCGAACTTCCACAAAAGTTTGCGAACCGGCAAACTGGGCGAACCGCCATAGACTTCAATAGGCAGGCGAATTTTAAAACCCACAGGGACTCTTTCTGGCCACAATAGTGATGGAAAAGATGTTTCAAGGGCACTAACACCTGGACTGTGGCATGCCGGAGGCGGATCCATGACAAAACTCCCATGGAAAATTACATAGTTGAAGCAGAGTCTGGTTTTAATCCATAAAGGGCATAAATCACCTAACATTCCTAAATTTTTTTGAATAATGTGCTTTAAAACATCAGGTATGATGTTGTATCGATCAGGTAGTGTAAGGGTTACGTGTAAGGGTTACGCCCGCTTCACAGTGCGCAGTGTAGGTGATATACCAGCCCTGACCATGCTTTGCAGACCAGGCATCAGTGGTCAGATAGACCCTTGCCCCAACACTGTGTGCCACACATGCCATTATAGCAGACTTATATGGCTTTGGCATTGCTTTTTGGTAATTAGAAGGCTGCTAAATGCCACTGCGCACCACACGTGTTTTATGCCCAGCAGTGAAGGGGTTAATTAGGGAGCATGTAGGGAGCTTGTAGAGATAATTTTAGCTTAAGTGTAGTGTAGTAGACAACCCAAAATATTGATCTAGGCCCATTTTTGTATATTTCATGCAACCATTTCACCGCCAAATGCGATCAAATAAAAAAAAATGTTCACTTTTTCACAAACTTTAGGTTTCTCACAGAAATTATTTACAAACAACTTATGCAATTATGGCATAAATGGTTGTAAATGCTTCTCTGGGATCCCCTTTGTTCAGAAATAGCAGACTTATATGGCTTTGGCGTTGCTTTTTGGTAATTAGAAGGCTGCTAAACGCCACTGCGCACCACACGTGTTTTATGCCCAGCAGTGAAGGGGTTAATTAGGGAGCATGTAGGGAGCTTGTAGAGTTAATTTTAGCTTAAGTGTAGTGTAGTAGACAACCCAAAGTATTGATGTAGGCCCATTTTGGTATATTTCATGCCACCATTTCACCGCCAAAGGCGATCAAATTTAAAAAAAATATATTTTTGTTTCGCAATTTTAGGTTTCTCACTCAAATTATTTACAAACAGCTTGTGCAATTATGGCACAAATGGTTGTAAATGCTTCTCTGGGATCCCCTTTGTTCAGAAATAGCAGACATATATGACTTTGGCGTTGCTTTCTGGTAATTAGAAGGCCGCTAAATGCTGCTGCGCATCACACGTGTATTATGGCTAGCAGTGAAGGGGTTAATTAGGTAGTTTGTAGGGAGCTTGCAGGGTTAATTTTAGCTTTAGTGTAGAGATCAGCCTCCCACCTGACACATCAGACCCCTGATCCCTCCCAAACAGCTCCTTTCCCTCCCCACTCCACAATTGTCCCCGCCATCTTAAGTACTGGCAGAAAGTCTGCCAGTACTAAAATAAAAGGTTTTTAATTTTTTTTTGTTATTTTTTTAGCATATTTACATATGCTGTGGTGTAGCATCCCCCCTTAGCCCCCAGCCTCCCTGATCCCCCCCCAAAACAGCTCTCTAGCCCTCCCCATCTGCCTTATTGGCGGCCATCTTGGGTATTGGCAGCTGTCTGCTATTATTTCACAGTTTTTTAAATGTACACTACAGTTACACCAGATATGAGTGGTGGCACTGGGCAAGTGGGCACAGTATACGCTGTGAGCCTGACACACACGCTGGCAGGCAGGAAGGCAACTGCAATTAGATTACACAGGGAAAAAAAAAAGCAGACTGATGTTCCAGCCCTAAAAAGGGCTTTTTGGGGTGCTGTCCTTACAGCAGAGATCAGATGAGTCCTTCAGGACTGTAGTGGACACTGAATACACTAGCCTAGCTATCGATTTCCCTTAGCAGCAGCTACACTGTCCCTCCTCTCACTAAGAATGCAGCTTCCAAATTAATCTAAAATGGATGCTGTCCAGGAGGTGGGAGGGTCTGGGAGGGAGGGTCTGCTGCTGATTGGCTGTAATGTGTATTCTGACTGTGAGGTACAGGGTCAAAGTTTACTCAATGATGACGAATAGGGGGCGGATCGAACATCGCATATGTTGGCCCGCCGAGGCGAACGCGAACATGCTATGTTTGCCGGGAACTATTCGCCGGCGAACAATTTGCGACATCACTAATTATAACATCACACTGTATCTGCACATGCATGGAGTTAGGAAAATAAAAATGGTAAACAGGAGATCAGGTATACAGTGCGAGTGCTATTGCCCTTAAATTTTATTGTGCATGAAATCTTTTAAGAGGCATAACATAATGAACATTCAACTTGGTGAAACTGTGGTGCGATTGGAGGATGTGAGAGCATGAATAATTCTGAATTCCAGTATTTATTTATTTTTTTGGGCAGTCGTTAGAGTTTTGTGTTATGAGTAAAAAAGAAGTGTTATGGGTTATAACGCTGCTTTTTCACTACCGCTGCTATTACGAGTCTTGTCAAAAAAACTGTACCTCACACTTTTTTTGGCCGTAACACAAGTTAACTTACGCAATTTGCTTAAAGTCTTTTTTCAATGGGACTTTTATAGCGCCGATATTACAAGCTTTTTCTGGGAGGCCAAAAAGTGAGCGGTACAGTCTATCCTGCAAGCTGTAGCGTAAAACTAATAAATAAAGTGATAAAAAGTACACTAACACCCATAAACTACCTATTAACCCCTAAACCGAGGCCCTCCCGCTTCGCAAACACTAAAATAAAATTATTAACCCCTAATCTGCCGCTCAGGACATCACTGCCACTATAATAAACATATTAACCCCTAAACCGCCGCACTCCTGCATTGCAAACACTAGTTAAATATTATTAACCCCTAATCTGCTGTCCCTAACATCCCCGCCACCTACCTACATTTATTAACCCCTAATCTGCAGCCCCCAACGTCGCCGCCACTATACTAAATTTATTAACACCCAAACCTAAGTCTAACCCTAACCCTAACATCCCCTAACTTAAATATAATTCTAATAAATCTAAATAAAACCTATTATTAATAACTGAATAATTCCTATTTAAAACTAAATACTTACCTGTAAAATAAACCCTAAGCTAGCTACAATATAACTAATAGTTACATTGTAGCTAGCTTGGGGTTTATTTTTATTTTACAGGCAAGTTTGTATTTATTTTAACTAGGTAGAATAGTTAGTAAATAGTTATAAACTATTTACTAACTACCTAGCTAAAATAAATACAAATTACCTGTACACTAACACCTAACCTTACACTACAATTAAATCAATTACATAAATTAAATACAATTACCTAAATTACAAAAAAAACCACTAAATTACACAAAATAAAAAAATAAATTATAAGATATTTAAACTAATTACACCTAATCCAATAGCCCTATCAAAATAAAAAAAAGCCTCCCCAAAATAAAAAAAAACCCTAGCCTAAACTAAACTACCAATAGCCCTTAAAAGGGCCTTTTGCGGGGCATTGCCCAAAGAAATCAGCTCTTTTAGCTGTAAAAAAAATACAAACAACCCCCCCCAACAGTAAAACCCACCACCCACACAACCAACCCCCCAAATAAAAACCTAACTAAAAAAACCTAAACTCCCCATTGCTCTGAAAAGGGCATTTGGATGCGCATTGCCCTTAAAAGAGGATTTAGCTCTTTTTCAACTGCCCAAACCCCTAATCTAAAAATAAAACCCACCCAATAAACCCTTAAAAAAGCCTAACACTAACCCCTGTAGATCCACTTACAGTTTTGAAGACCGGACATCCATCCTATACAAAGCAGGGAGAAGTCTTCATCCAAGTGGCAAGAAGTCCTCAACGAAGCCAGGAGAAGTCATCATCCAAGCCGGCAGAAGTGGTTCTCCAGACGGGCATAAGTCTTCATCCAGACAGCATCTTCTATCTTCATCCATTCGGCGCGGAGCGGGTCGATCTTCAAGACATCCGGTGCAGAGCATCCTCTGCAATCGACGTCTTCTTCCAGAATGAAGGTTCCTTTAAGTGACGTCATCCAAGATAGTGTCCCTTGAATTCTGATTGGCTGATAGAATGTTTTTTTACGAACTCTCGGTCTCACTCCATTCCAAACATACGCTTCAATCTCTGACTGAATCTGATGTATAATATGCATTGCAGCCATGAGTGGGACTGTCTGCATCACTGTGATGTCCTGTTTTATGCAGGAACATCTTAAATTAAGGGTTTGTTGCTCTTTTAATGAATAAAACAGGCAGTATGATTTGAACTACCTGTTAGATCATTGGTGAGACTTTTACTGATAGAAAACTTCGTAGATGCCAAATAGATGCAAGGAATATTTGGGTAGAAACAGTTGTTGCAATATAAGTAAGGAACATAAAGCAAACAGTTCTGAATAAATGATAGAGGTAATATGTATTTTGATACACTGGGTGAAAGCGTCAGTAATTGAATCTTGTTGTAGCAATGTTCAGATATGGCTTCACGCACTCACACACTCATTCATAAAATATATATACATCACAGACAGACTATGGTAATAACCGGTAGATTCAGCAAGGTAATGCGGATGTTTTCAAAGAGTGACAACGTAATAACTGATCCTTTGTAAATGGATTAAATATTACCTTAAGTTTGAAGAGAGCGGTTTTACCTCTGTGACCGGTATATAGCTTCAGTGAGAGTGCGGCTTCCAGACACTGCAAGTAGATCCGGTGCTCCTTGATTCAGTTTGTTTGTTTAGAATTCCGGTAGAAAGAGTAAATAACTTTGAAAGTAAAATGTACAAGAAAAGATCCTAGCTTACTACTCCTATTCAGAGAGAAAGAAATCAAAGCAAGTTAGGAATATTCAAAGTAGAATCACAGCAATAGGGTTGCGGTCAAATAAGCTGCAAAGAGAAAACAATTTTCAGGCAAGGAATGATGGTTCAGGTGTGCCTGATATAGGGTGGAGGAAAGGTAGGCGGGATATACCTTAAAGGTATATCACAATCACATATAGCACTCTTGGCAAAATATTCATTTTGACCACGTGGATTCGACCCATCCACGTGATGGATTTATTTTTCCATTTAGCCACATCATTTCCTACGGTATCCCTAATGTGCTTATAGTTTATGTCAACAATGTCTTTAACCGAGGGAGTCAAGTAAATTCCAAGTTATTTCAACTGATGCCCTGCTACTTTAAGGGGGCAGTGAGAGCATGCCTCCTGAAACTCTGCATCAGGAACGGATAAATTCAATATCTCGGACTTGGATAGGTTGAGTAGAAATGTAATGTGAAAATAAAGGTATTTTCTTTTACCTAATTGGTGCTGTGGATTCCATTTGTCTTGAGTAGAAAGTTTGAGACTTTCCCGTACTCTACAAATTCTGATAGTAGTGCTGTTAGTGAGGTTGAAGTATCCGATAACATAACCAAAATATCATCAGCATACATAGCCAATTTGTGCTCTTTTTGTCCAACTATCAAACCTGCGATGTTAGGGTTGCTGCGTATCTTACATGCTAAGGCCTCTATCACCAGGGCGAACTACAAAGGGGAGAGGGGGCACCCCTGTCTAGTGCCGTTAGAGATCAAAAAAGGCCTAGAAAACACACCATTGACTCGCACCCTAGCGCTTGGTGTAGAGTACAGAGAGAAGATCGTGCGTATCAAGCCCTCTCCAAACCCCAGTTTGGCCAAAATATGGCGCATAAAAAGCCAGTTAGCCCGATCGAAGGCTTTTTCTGCATTCGTTGACACTAAGGCCAACGGAGCAGAATTGTTGTGAGCATAAGATATTAGTTGGATTACTCTGAGGGTATTGTCCCGGGCTTCCCTTCCCGGTACAAATCCCACTTGGTCAGTGGAGATTAGTCGGGGCAAATACTTGGAGAGTCGGCAAGCTATGACCTTGGCTAGGATCTTCACGTCAGAGTTGAGGAGTGAGATCGGCCTATAACTGCTTGGTAGATTTTCGGGTTTCCCAGGCTTATGTATTACCGATATATACGCCTCAAGCATTCAACTTGGTAGGTGTGGTGCTTCAGATAACCGATTGAACATCTGAAGCAAGCGAGGTGCTAATTTGTCAGAGAATATTTTATAGTAGCGCATACCAAATCCATCCGGACCGGGGCTTTTACCCCCCGGGAGAAGTTTGATGGCGCGCTGAATTTCCGATAGAGTAAATGGTGAATCAAGTTGATCTGCCTCAGTTTGGTATATACTTCAAATGAATAAAGATGGATACAGCACCCACTACTCACTAGTGCACGGAGAGGGCTGACCAAGCCCAAACAATTCAAGTAAAAGAAGGCAACCTCCAGCAGTGAGCAAAGTGACTTTTATTTTTAAACACAGGTCAAATACAGCAACGTTTCGGGCTAACAATAAGCCCTTTCTCAAGCCTGAGAAAGGGCTTATTGTTAGCCCGAAACGTTGCTGTATTTGACCTGTGTTTAAAAATAAAAGTCACTTTGCTCACTGCTGGGAGGTTGCCTTCTTTTACCTGCCTCAGTTGGGGCAGTCGTGGCATCTCTATCCTATCCAGATATTCTAGAATCACTCTCTCCTGATCAACTTCAGGTTGTCGTCTAAATTGCTCCTGTGGTGGAGGGTGTATGTTATATAGAGCTTAATAAAAGCTACCAAAGGTATTAGCTATGGCCGGTCCATCACAGTGCCTATTGCCGTCCCGATCTACCACATCATACATGTATGTTTTCAATCTCTGTCGCGCTATTGCTCGAGCAAGAAGTTTCCCCGCCTTGTTGCCCTGTTCAAAATAGTATTGCCTAAGCCGAAGCGCCGTTTTTTGGTGCTCGGATTGTAAGTGGCTCAGTAAGTCTGATCTCACATGAGCTAGTTCTTCTTGTTTCGCCACATTAGAGGGTTGTTCTTTATGTTCCGCCTCAGCTTGTGTCACCTTTGCTAGGAGGGTATCATACTGTACTCTCCTCTCTCGATGCAGAGCTGATGTGTGTTTAATCAGGACCCCTCTCAGGACACACTTGTGAGCCTCCCATACCGTGGTGTCAGCTATGGCGTCATCTGCATTTAAACGGATATATTCCTCAATTGTACTATCCAATTTCTGTCTCAATACCCGATTATCTAAGAAGGACTCGTCCAATCGCCATATATAAGGAGTGACAGGTGCCCCAGGCCACTCAATGGTGCATCTCACCGGGGCGTGGTCCGACCATGTAATTTGACCTATATGGCTGCTAGTCGTGACGGACAACCCTGCCGAGTCTGTGAAGATATGATCAATTCTCGTGTATTTCCCATGTGGATGGGAGTAGAACGTATAGTTTTTGGAAGTAGGATGCAACGTACGCCACACATCATGGAGAACTAAATCTCTCATAGTTTTAGCAACACGTTTTACCACCCGACAGGAGGTGCTGGACAAACCATCTGATGTGTCCAGATTCGGACAAAAGGACACATTGTAGTCTCCGCCCATAAAAAGAATTCCCTTTTGGGCTTCTAGTATTTTGGTCGCAAGCTTCTTAAAGAAGACATCCTGCGCTGTATTGGGTGAGTAAAGACTGACAAAAGTAACTGATTTGCCATATAGATTACCAGCTATAATCAAGTACCTGCCATCAGGGTCCCTTATGATCTGCTCCATCCGGAAGGGGACCCCAGCTCCAAATAAGATCCCCACTCCATTTTTTTTTGTGGGCCCAGAGGCAAAATATGCCACTGGGTATTTCTGATTATACCATTTAGGCTCTTTGTGTTTAGAAAAGTGCGTCTCCTGGATGTACACAACATCTCCACCAATTCTATGTAGGTCTCTGGTGACAATTGATCTTTTCCCAGGGCTATTGAAGCCATTAACATTAACCGTGACAAGATCCATAGACAGAGCTCTAGCGTCCCTCATCACTTCTGCCATTGGGGTAGGGGTTTAAATGGGTCAGTTATGTAAGCCAACTGGTGGGGGGATAGTGGTGGGGATACTGCAAATGGGGGTTTTGGGGTGTAAAAGGGGAGAAAGAAGAAAAAAAAAAAAAAAAAAGTGAAGATTTAAAACTCTGGATGTGAGACCAGTGGCTAAAGGTGTGAGCAGGAAGCAAAAAAGTAGATTAGTAAGTGGCAATAAACAAAGGAGACAGTAACAAGAAGGACCTAGGAGAGAAAAGAGAGTGAAAAGAAAAACAAAGAAGTAGAGAGTCTTACTCTAAATCGCAAGTAAGTTTAAGTAAATCAAGGGGGGGTAGTAACCCTTATACTCTCAGCAGCTGAATTTTATAATTAGTTATATATTCTGTAGGTAAAAGCAACCAATAAAAGGTTAAACAAATTCTTTTAACATTTATCTAAAAGCAGAACAACACACATGTCGATAAATTATATTATTAATAACTTATACATCAAAATAAGATAGGAATCCGTTAAGGCAGTGCAGGTGTCTATCAATCCCAAAATACCCCATCAGGTTCAATATCACATTCCCTTTACTTCTCTATGCTCTATTCACGTGTCGTGTTGCTATTCTGACTCTGCCAACGTGATTCTAGGCGTGCCAATGAAGATCTCCGCCTCATATACTAAGCTTTCATTGTGGTTTAATTATACTCATAATAGTGGCTCTGTGTCTGTTAGTGGAGTTATGGTAGTTGAGTTGTGTGTGTGTTGTATTCTGAGCAGTGTCAGTATCAGTATTTGGATCCTACATGCTTTGCAGGTGTTAGTGAAGCCTGTGTTGTATGTATCTAGGCGTTATGGATGGTATGTAGCCAGGTATAGCACCGCTCTTCTGAATTATGTTTTACCTAGTAAGTCTGGTTGTTTCTGTTATAGAGTGAGTAGTTGTGTGAGTGCGGTGATATTTATCAAAGCGGGGCTCCCCGTCCAGCTGTGAAGTTTAAATGTACTCTAAGTTTTTAACACCCAGACTCGAAAATACCTGTTCAGATCCTCAACTAGTCCACCTCTAATACTTAACTCGAACGTCAGGCAGCTGATATATGTTGCACCCGTGTCCCCTATTTATTATCTGAGGGGCTCTAGTCTCCTTCTATTATGCCTCCGTAGTGGCCTGAGTGTTATCTTGAGTGGTACATGTGTTTATTTTAAACAGTAACTTACTATTAAGGCAACTAAAACAATTTTGTATCACAGTTTTAAGACATAAATGAGATATCATGCATATGTAATAATAGTATCACTAGCAATGTCTGATAATCTCTCGATAACTGCTGGTGGTCAGCTAAGTGGTCACATACCACCCAATGCGGTTTTGATGATTTCAGCATAGCTAGTGTATGTTTCTTTACATATGTCCATATCTCCTCAGATTAGGGTGAACATAGGGTAAAATGAACCAAAATAAATGTCAGCATACTTATCTTTCAGGATAAATGGGCTGTAGTCTCCAATATGATATCTATCATGGGGGTCATAATGCAACCCCGTAGTAACAGAGTATCAGCATACATTGTGCTCCTGAGGAGAAAAAATGGAGGGGCAGGGGCCTTAAAGCGGCCCTTCTGCTAGGTAGATTTCCATCTTCTACAGGATTGTCTCTTTGCTGGGCAGGTTCCGCGGCAGGGCCAGGGGGTCTGATCTGTGTGCCCATGGCCTGGTTAAAAGCAAGGAGGTCAGTAGTCGTCCGGTATGTAGCCGTAATTCCATCTTTAGTGGCGATTAAGCAGGTTGGGAAACCCCACCTGTATGGAATTCTTTGTTCTCTGAGACTGGATGTAAGAAAGCGCATCTCTCTCCTTTTTTGCAGTGTCGCGGGACATAGGTCTGTGTAGATCTGAATCTCTGCTCCCTCATAAGTCAGGAACTGTCTATTTCTGGAGTGTCGTAGTATGTCTTCCCTGTCTCTATACGACAGGAGCTTGGCTATAATGTCTCTAGGCGGTGCTCTTGCAGGCGGCTTGGGCCGCAGTGCTCTGTGGGCCCTTTCCACATGAATATCTTCAGCCCCCGGATCATTTTTAAGTTGAAATAATTCTTTATTAAGTTTTTCAAAATACAGAAAGTAAGAAAAAGAAAAAATGTAAAACATTCCAACATAAAAAAATCCCTTCTTGGATTCATCTCTCCCTTTGTGTCCCTGAAAGTAAATGTAGTTAATACTTCATTGTAAAAGACGTGGAACACAAGTAAGATAACAAAATCATATCGCATCATTAAGGCACAAGTCACAACCTATCTTTTGGAATAAACCAAAGAAATTAAAACCTGTAACTAAAAGGGAAGAAGAAAAAAAAAAAGGAAAAAAAAAAGGTGATTTACAAAGAAAGAGAAAGATAATAGCCATATTAGCTGTTTCTCCAAATTTCTCCTCCACGTTAACTCCTCACTCCCGGACCACCAGAACCAGTACATCCTCCATCACTAATATATCTCTGCTGTCACCTCCCTACCTCACCCCCAACAAAAATTGTTGTCTGTGTGTTAGTCCTGCGCCTTATACATTATCCAGTGGAACCATGTGTTCTGAAAGATTGTCTGAGTATCCTGTATATAAGCTGCTTGTTCATACATATTGTAGAAAAGTGTGATTTTTGCAATTATCTCATCTCGTGTAGGTGGACCTACCTTCCAATGACGTGCTATGCAGATCCTAGTAGCTGTACATGTTATTTTAATAAACTGATTTACATATTTATTAAATTTTTTATTTTGTTCGTGTAATAAAGCCTGTGGGAGTGACAAATGTATTGGTTCATCCAGGATGACACTAAGAAGTTTGGAAAGATCCTCCCAAGTCACCCTAATGTGAGGGCAATCCCACCACATATGCTTGTAGGTTCCCACCAACCCACAACCCCTATAACAAAGGTTGGATCCTGCAGTTGTCGCATGAGAGGTAATTACTGGGGTCAAATACCACCTTGACACTGTTTTATAAAAATTTTCTATCATGTCTGCGCTTAATAGACCCCTACAGGAAGTTTGCATTATTTGGTTCCACTCCTCCTCAGTCATGTGTGTGTCTAAATCCTGTATCCATTTGTTGTAGAGTGAGGTGTCTGGTGTATGTGCCCTTTGTATAAGTACATATAATTTTGATATCGCTTTTTTTGTCCTTGTCCCTAGTTTACAAAGGAGTTCTAATTCCGTTGGGGCTCCTTCCTGAATGTTTACCAGAAATGGGCGAAGATTAGATGTGAACTGTAGATATTGGTACCAATGCAATGCAAAGGGAGAAACCTTTTCCCTCATTGTATTGTAAGACATTATTTCCCCCCCCCTCTAGTATATCCGCTATCCTGTATAGGCCCTTGTTTTCCCATTTAGTCAATGTAGAAAATGGTAAAGTTAATATTACACATTTCAGTGGAGTATATATGGAATTGGAAGACAGGAGAGATAATCCTTTCGTTATTTTGTACCACTGTGCTATCATGTTTGATGTTATAGGGCATGCCTTATTTTGTTTTATCGTCCCTGATGGAAAACCCCAAATCATCCCTTCTGGGGTGGTAGAGCCATTAATATCTGTCTCTAGTCTAACCCATCTGATCCTCTCCTCCTTTCCCGTTAATAAAATTGTCTGGGCTAATCGAGCTGCCTGGTAATAGTTCTTTAAATTGGGTATTCCTAGACCTCCCAACTGTCTATGTCTAGTTAGGATATTCCTGGCTATCCTAGCTTTCTGATTATTTCTTAGAAATGTGTGAATTATAGCCTGAATCTCCTCTAGCACTTTAAAATTTATTTTTATAGGCAAGGCCCGGAATAAATAAAGGATCCTAGGTAGGACCATCATTTTTATTGCTGAGATCCGCCCGTACCACGAGAAGCGGTACTGGCTCCATTTAAGAAGATCTTGTTTAATATTTCTGAGAATTGGTATATAATTAACCCTATATAATTCCGAGGAATGCTTTGTTATTTTAATTCCCAAGTATGTTATATATTTTTTAACCCAATTGAAATCATAATTCAGTTCTAGGAGTTTTTGGGTGTGTTTTGGCATTTTAATAGTCATGGCCTCACATTTGTCAACGTTAACTTTGTAGCCCGAGATTAAAGAGAATTGGGAAAGGATCAAATATAAATTTGGCAGGGATATCATAGGTTTTGTTAGGGAAAGTATTACATCGTCTGCAAAGAGAGCTAATTTATATTCTTCTCCTCCAATAGATACACCCGTAACATCCGGGGATTGCCTTATTTGTTGGGCTAGGGGTTCCATGCATAAAGCAAATAATAATGGCGAGAGCGGACATCCCTGTCTAGTTCCATTCAGGACGGGGAAGCCCCGAGATTGATGGCCCATCGCCCTAACCCAGGCTAATGGCGTGGAATATATCTTCTGAAGAGCTGTCACAAAATTGCCCGTAAACCCCATTGTCTGCAACACTGTCCACATGTACCTCCAATCTACTCTGTCGAACACCTTCTCTGCGTCCAGTGATAGCAGCAGAGAAGGCGTGCCCGTATAATCCAAATAATCTATTAGAGAAATCATACGTCTTATGTTATCTGGTGCCTCTCGGTTTTTCACAAAGCCGACTTGGTCCGGATGAACCAACCCAGGTAGAATATGTTTTAACCTATTGGCTAGGATTTTAGTAAATATTTTGATGTCTTGATTTATCAATGAGATTGGGCGATAGTTTTTACATAAGGTCTTATCTTTTCCTGGTTTAGGAATTACCACTATCTTTGCATAGAGAAGTTCTGTGGGAATCTCATTGCCCTGCAATATATCATTACAAAATTTAGTTAAATGTGGGGCTAAAGTTGTATTAAAAAGTTTATAATATTCTCCTGGGAGCCCATCCGGACCCGCCGCCTTACCTCTTTTTAGTTCTTTAATTACAGCCAAGACTTCTTGCACCTCTATCTTAGCATTCAAAGTATCTAGATCTTCTTTTGATATTTTTGATAATTTGGCCTCTGTTATGAATTTATGGAGAAGGGTTGATGTTTTTGGTGTATTTGAGACCTTTTTCCCATCATATAGGGTGCTATAAAAATCGGAGAAGGTAGCCACTATTTCTTCAGGGTTAGAAGTAAGTTCCCCCTTTGGGGTGCGTAAAGTTGGAATTGATATGTCTTTAATCTTATCTCTGATCTTATTTGCCAAAAACCTGTCCGGCTTGTTGGCATAAATAAAGTAATTAGCTCTAAGTCTTTGGCTAGCCCAGATAGATTCTTTTTGTAGGATCAAGTCTAAGGATTGACGTTTTTGTGTTAAGGTTTTCAAAGTAGCAGTGGACCCTGTCTCTTTGTGATTTTTTTCCAATTGTTGTATCTCATTCTGTAGTTTATGGAAAGTATCTCTTTTTTTGGTGTTAATATGAGATTTTAATTTGATTAATAGACCTCTCATGAATGGTTTATGAGCCGCCCAAGGCATTACTGGGTTAGTGGCGGAATCTACGTTAATTTGCCAGTATTCTAGCAGAGCTCGAAAAATATTTTCTTTATGCTTAGGGTCGTTAAGGAGAGAAGAGTCGTAAGTCCAACTTTTCTGTCCCTGAGATGTATTGAGGTTCCTCAACCTCATCGATATCACTGAGTGGTCTGACCAGACACAGGGGCTTATTGAGGAGGACACTAAATTTGGGACTAAGACTTGGCTTAAAAATATATAATCCAGTTTAAAATATTTGTTATGTGCTGCCGAGTAAAATGTATGATCTACTGTATTCCCATATAATAGTCTCCATGTGTCTAGTATATTGTGCCCCTCTAATGTGGCCAAAATCTTTTTAACTTTAGTATTATTTCTAATCTGAGAATGGGTGAGACCTGAATTGGTAGCTGTTGTCTGGATCTGCAGAGAGACATTAAAGTCTCCTGCCATAATTAGTCTGATGTGGCTCCAGTTAGTCAATAAGCCTGATATGTGTGAAAAAAAACGTTCTTGTTTTTCATTTGGGGCATAAATATTACAGAAAATAACCTCCATTCCCTGCATCCGCCCTCTAATTATTAAGAATCTACCCTCTGGGTCAATCAGTTTATCATCTACTATAAAATTTAGCGAGGAATTAATTAGAATTGATACCCCTCTTTTCTTGCTAGTTGTAGAAGCATGGAAATGTATGGGGAATTGTCGGGACCAGTATTTAGGTATGTGACTCCTTTCAAAGTGTGTTTCTTGTAAAAAGATAACATTTGCTCCTAGTTGACAGTATTGAGTTTAAAGCTTTACTACGTTTTATATCGGTGTTTAGACCTCTCACGTTGTGAGATATTAAGACCAATATTAGGTGACATCATAGATGTGTTCTAGGGGAAGCTTTGCATGTGATGTTAAATTGAGTAATATTCTTACAGGTATTGATACTCTTATTTTCATTATTTATATTAGACATCCCAATATCCTGTGTGTCAATTATGTGTCTTACCTTGATGTAGAAAGATGATGGTCTGGTGGCCAAAGGGAGGAGGGCTCTCTCACGATAGAGAGTAAAAAAAACTCACTAAGGAGGAAACATGGCTAATAATAATAGCATCTGGATGTAAAGAAAGAGAAAAATTAGTATATAGATGAAAGAAATAACAATAAACAAAATAACAATAAATGAATACATTTGAGTAGAATAGAATTGGAAGGTTCAGAGGTACTCATCTCCCCCCTATAGTCTTTTAAATCCCCCTTAGCCAAAACTCAACAATATAAAAGAGGCTTAGTTGTTAACATCTATCAACTTCATCAAACGATAAAGCTGGAATCATTAGTTTAAGTCAGGGAACTCTTAACTTTATAGTGAATAACCTATCAACTACAGTTTTATAACTTGCTAAACATTTCCATGATGTATGAACTTTTAAAATTTAAGTCTTAACAACATCTCTAACAAAAAACTGGACCTTATATGGTCTCAAACCTAGGCAGGGCCACAGGACCAACCCCCATGTAAATCAGTCTCTCATATATCCTTCTTCCCCTCCAGCACAAATAATTCCATACAGAAAGTAAAAGTTTCCAGCTTCTGGCTATGTGCGAGAGAGGTCAGGATAAATAATTGAGTAGCTAATAAGTCTCAGCCCCGCCCGTAGGGTCCATTCAGTTATCCCTAGTGACCCCTCAGATGGTGATAGGCTAGCTTATTGGGGAGCTTCCTGGTCTCAATATCATGGTGGGTGTTCCATGTACCCCTCTTGTGGGGTAAAGAAGTTGAAACGTATCATGAACCAGCGTCCCATCATTTGCCCTTAGTTGTGTTTCTTATGAACCTTAGTCCACCGAGGCCTCTGTGATTTTCCCCGAGGGGATGCAGAGGAATCTAGCGCCTTCGTTACCAGGGTGATGCCGATATTTCTGGGGCCTCCAAGCCCTTGCTTCGCATATATCTGGAATGTCCCCTGGTTCTTTACTGTGAAGGTGACAGTGTCCCTGTTTATAAGAAGTAGCAAACGGATGCCCCCATCTGTATCTGATTTTGCTGTTTACCGCAGCACTGATGTAAGTGTGACGCAGAGCATTTCTTCTCTGTAGAGTTCTGACACTCAGGTCTTGTACAGCTGTAGACATTTCCTTGAAACTTGATTGTTGACTGTTGCATAGCTGCTTTGAAGACTTTTTCTTTTCCGGGAATCTCAAGAATTCTACTATGGACATCCCGTGGTGGAGCGCCCGGTTTTAGGTCTAGGTTTTCAGTGCTCTATGAGCCCTTTCAAGAGCTATCTTCTTGTATCAGGCGGGACTTTTGCTAGTGTAGTAAATAATTGTTTGAAGATATGCTGGTAATTCTTCTGTGTTAATTTCCTCCGGGATTCCTTTATTCTAACATTACACCTTCTACTCCTATTCTCCAGTGTCCTCTAGTTTGTCCAGAGATCAGAGATAGTTTGTTTTGTTGGGGATACTTGATCACTGTGGTTTCAACATCGTCCATTAGTGTATCTTTGGATTCCTCAAGTGCATCCACTCTGGAGCCCAAGTCTGATATATCCTGCTTTATATCTGCCAGGCTCGCAGAAACTGATTTGTGCATGTTGTCAATTTTATCCCATAATTTATTAAAACTTTTAGACATATCTTGTTTGGATACTAGAAGGTCAAAATCTTCCCTAGTAAGTGGCTGGGAGTTAGAGGAGGAAGATTGTGGTTGTGTGGTAATGTCTTCATCTTCTGTTTCCCCTTGAACTGAAGGTTCTGCAGGTTTGTCCCACTTAACTTTAAAATATTGATTCATGGCAGAGGATTTACTCCCTGTCAGCTTTGGGAGGTTTTTTGAAAGACATTATTGTGAGTGTTGTTGCTGGTCAAGCTAGTGTTGTAGTAGATTCCAGCAGAGAAACTGTATAGATTTTTTATTAAAAGTCCCAAGAAAAATTTCCAGACCTTATAAATATTAACTATCTCATTTAAGGTGCTATTCCACTAACCTCCACAAGATGTCAGTATCTCTCTATTTCTAACTAGTGTTTCATGCAGTATCATCCATGTGGGAGAAATTAGTTTCACTTTCACTTCATAAAGCATCCACCGCAACAAATAGGGTATATCAGAGTAAAGATATTATTGCATTGATGAACACCCTGTTGCTTTATCATGATGTCTTAAATATCTAACCATTTCATGATCATGTTCATTGTCCTCATGTGTCAACAATCGTTCTGAGGGTGTAATTTTGGCTGTCTCATTAATACAGGCTCCCTCTAAGGTACTCACTGTACACCACATGGAACAGGTCTCCGGTCCAGTATATAAGGTAGTTCACCTTGTTTTGTTCAGTCTCTCTGCTGTTTGCCACGATCACCAATGATGCACAGTCAATGTAGTTTCCTGGGCCCCACTCTCCCTTGTTACCGGGTCTCCTCCCTTCTGTTTCTCCTGTGGGCTAAAACATGTCTGCTCTGGTCTTTATAAAATTTAAAACATGTCCCCAGTACTTAGGGTCTTCCTCATCCTCTTTTTTGGGGTTATTTCCTCACTTGTAGGGGAGATGGTATGCCTTTAGGCTTGCTCTGATCACGGAGCTCTACAACAGTGCATCCATCTTAGAGCACTGCTAGGCTCCGCCCTCCGGATCATTTTTAATATGTTTAAAAAGACGTTGTATATACTGACCAATCTCCGCTGGAGTCACTACCTCTGGAACCCCTCTTATCCGTAGATTGTTCCGCCGACTTCTATTTTCTAGATCTTCTATCCTGTCGGTAAGATTTAGAACAATCATTTCTTGCGATTGCATGCAGCTGGTGTTATGCTGTAGGTCAGAGCGTAGCGACTCTTGTGACTCTTCCACAGACGTGACTCTCCTATCTATAGTGGCAATGTCCTTCTTTAGCTCCCCGAACATATGTTTCATTTCTAGCATGGTCTCTTTTATATCATTTTTAGATGATAAGTGTCTGATATCATCTTTAGTAACATAGTCACTTTGTCTAGGCTCTGTGCTATGTTGGGAGACTGAGGCTGTAACCCCTGCTAGATCTGGGATCTCTCTGTGAGGGCCTTGTGGTGTATCACTTGAGATTAGGTAGCTTTCCATATTTGATGCATGTATGCTCTTGGGTGGTTTGGGGCCCTTTCTGCTTGACATGATAAACAAATTTGAGGGCTACTATATACAACAGTAAAGATAGATAACAGACCTTTTGTATAGGTATGTGTTAGATATGTCTCTATGACTGTATAAGTAGTTTCTGTCAATTCTGCAACTTTGACACAGTAGGCCTCGTGGCTTGTATCCTATCACTCTTTGTGATCTCTATTTGTAAGCTCGGTCCCAGCCGTAATGTGCCTCTAGCTTTGCTATACTGGGCCTCCTGTTAATTTTATTAAGGCTCTGTTTAGGGTGTCTCTTGCCTGTTCTCCGGTTGTTTTATATAGTGCTCATCCCCTATGTGAACAATGGTCTGTGGGTACATGCACATTCAATCCGCCACTCACCTTTCACACTGTCTTTAGGTCTGGATGTGCTACTCTGCAGCCGTTACAAGTGTTCTAAGGTTTATGTGCCGCTGACCTTATGATGGGCCCAGGTGTCGCCACTATTACTTTGGGCGTGTCTCCTGTCGTCTGCCGTACTTCTGCGCCTAGTCCCGGTAGTAACGACTACCGTGTTTGGATATGGGCTCTGTGTAGCGGCGCTCCGGGACAGCTCCTGTCTTCGGTAACTTCACTTGATTCCCGCTGATACGTAAGTGCGCACCAGTTTGCACACTATGGGCGTCTGCTGTTTTCCCTTGCTGTTACTTGAGGCTTCTGTTACAGCTGCTTGCCCATAGTTTGTAGTATTCACATCACAGACATATAGGTGCTCCTTCGTTATGTGTGCTGTATTTAAGCTATTTTAAGCTGATTTTAGTGCCATTGACTGCTTTATAACCTTATGCTGAGGGTAACAAGGTGTCGTGAGCACTCTCAATGTGCGCCATTAGCAGTCGTGGCCAGGCTCCGCCCCCAAAATTTGTATTATTTTAGCTAGTGAGTTAGTAAAGTAGTTAATAACTATTTAGTAACTATTCTACCTTGTTTAAAATAAATACAAACTGGCCTGTAAAATAAAAATAAACCCGTAAGCTAGCTACAATGTAACTCTTAGTTATATTGTAGCTACCTTAAGGGTTTATTTTACAGGTAAGTTAGTTAGTTTTAAATAGGAATTATTTAGTTATTAATCGTAGGTTTTTATTTAGATTTATTTGAATTATATTAATTTAGGGGGGTGTTAGGGTTAGGGTTAGACTTAGGTTTAGGGGTTAATAAATTTAGTATAGTGGGCGGCGACGCTGGGGATGGCAGATTAGGGGTTAATAATTGTAGGTAGGTTGCGACGACATTGGGGGGCGGGAGATTAGGAGTTAATAAATATAATGAAGGTGTTGGCGATGTCGGGGGCGGCAGATTAGGGGTTAATAAGTATAATGTAGGTGTCCGGCGATGTCGGGTGGGCGGCAGATTAGGGGTTAATAAATATAATGTAGGTGTCGGGCGATGTCGGGGGGCGGCAGATTAGGGTTAATAAGTGTAAGATTAGGGTGTTTTAGACTCGGGGTTCATTTTAGGGTGTTAGGTGTAAACATAAATTTAGGTTTCCAAATAGGAATCAATAGGGATTGTGTTACCGGAGCTTTACACTGCTTTTTTGCAGGGTGTTAGACTTTTTTTCAGCTGGCTCTCCCCATTGATGTCTATGGGGAAATCGTGCACAAGAACAGAAAACCAGCTCACCCGCAGCTTTCAGCAGCGCTGGTATTGGAGTGCGGTATGGAGCACAATTTTGCTCTACGCTCAATTTTTGCCTGATAACACCGGGTTTATGAAACCTGTAATACCAGCGCTGTAGGGAAGTGAACAGTGACAATAACGTGCAAGTTAGTACTGCACCCCTCATAACGCAAAACTCGTAATCTAGCCGAGAGTGAACATCACTAGAGGACGATTGTGTTTACAAGCCTGGGACCTGCATATGTGTCACTGCTTTCCATATGTTAGTGTATTTAATTTACGTTGTCTCCCCAAAATGACTTGAACCTCATAACATGTGCACTGGGACCTGAACTGCCTCCCCTGACTGCATGTCACTGCTATCTATCTATCTATTTATCTATATATATATATATATAGTATTTATATATTTATATAGATATATAGCTATAGAGATATATTTTACAAAAATATTTAAGGATATACATTGAAATAAATATTTAAAAATAAAAAGAACAAGTGAAAAACATAGGTATTTGAAGTATTTCTAATGCGACCTTCAGCGCAGTTGGTCTAGGAACACTTTTGGGTTAGCAGAGCAGGTCATAAAAAGAAAATTATATTATACCCGTGTTCCATAAAAGTCTATGGGCAAATTGAGTGAGCAGGGGCAGCCATATATAATCTCCAGATGTAGCGAGCTGGAGTCTTTCGCTAACTTTTACTTTCAACTTGTAATACCAGTGCATAAAAAAATGTAACCTAGGCCATAAAAGGGTTATGGTTTACTTTATATACAAACCTATACCCAAAGTAGTAATTTCTCACTCATTTTACACTTTGCTGTGGTAAATCAAGTAATTGGGAACACTAAAAGAGAAAACCATTTTCTAGGAAAACAATTATGAAAATGAGGCAAATTAAATAATGAAAGTGGGCACTGAATTTTCCCTAATAACATCTCTTTTTAACAAGAATTCTGCAATATTATTTCTACTCACAGATATGCAAGTAAAACTTTTGCAAGATTATTTATTCTCTTCTTAATTACTATATTCTTCTTTAAACAGTTGTGGTTTTAATGTCTCTTCCGTAATAATCTAATTGCCATCAGTGTTGCTTCATAAGCAAATACAGTACTTATTTTATATTTAATATATATTTTAGAATGCATTGTCATTACTATTAGTGGAATTTTATCAACAGAATTTAGGATTATTATTATTCCCCCCCCCCCCTTATCATTTGTATTGATATAAAACCTTTTTTATTTGTACATTTTTTTTGTATGCTCTTGGAAGTCATGTAGAACACTGTGTGTAGAATTATGTATCTATTTTTTCTGTCAATTAAAGGGACATAAAACCCCAAAAAATTATTTAATGATTCAGATAGAGAATACAATTTTAAACAACTTTCCAATTTACTTCTATTATTTAATTTGCTTCATTTTCTTGTTATCCTTTGTTGAATGGTTTATCTAGACAAGCTCAGGAGCAGCAGAGAACCTAAATTCTAGCTGTTGATTGGTGCTGCATATATATATATTATATATATATATCGATTGTGATTGGCTCACCCATGAGTTCAGTTTAGAAACCATTAGTGCATTGCTGTTCCTTCAACAAATGATACCAGAGAATTAAATAAATGAGATAATAGAAGCAAATTAGAAAGTTGTTTAAAATTGTATTCTCTTTCTGAATCGTGAAAGAAAAATTGGTTTCATGTCCCTTTGAGATGCGTAATTTATGCTTTATATTTTTAGAAATGTCATGTTTCTATAGATAATTAAATATTTTATTGCTGAAAAATTATTTAAAATACTAATTATTTGGAAGAGACAAAAAACAAGTAAAAAGAGATCAGATAGATAGATGATAGATAGATAGATAGATAGATAGATAGATATAATGAAGTATCATTTGGGCACCAAATTGAATGGAGACTTTGGCCTCTATTTAACAAAGGTCTGCCGGACCTGATCTGACAGTGCGGATCAAGTCCGCCAGACCTCGCTGAATTGAGGAGAGCAATACGTTCTCCGTATTCATCATTGCACCAGCAGCTCACAAGAGCTGCTGGTGCAACGCCGCCCCCCTGCAGACTCGCGCCAATAGGCCGCCAGCAGGGAGGTGTCAATCAACCCGATCGTACGTAATTGGGTTGATTCCGGGCAATGTCTGGCCGCCTACTCAGAGCAGGCAGACAGGTTATGGAGCAGCGGTCTTTGTGACCGCTGCTTCATAACTGCTGTTTTCTCTGG
Organism: Bombina bombina; assembly: GCF_027579735.1. Classification (NCBI taxonomy): domain Eukaryota; kingdom Metazoa; phylum Chordata; class Amphibia; order Anura; family Bombinatoridae; genus Bombina; species Bombina bombina. Next base: position 1,522,220,928 of record NC_069499.1, on the reverse strand, counting down.
CGAGTCTGAAGACTCGCCAGAAACACGGGCCCACAAGCTCACTATTGAGCTTGTTAGAATTGGGCGCTAGTGGTATGTGCATAAACGTTTTTTACAACATAAATTTGTCCCTAACTTATTTATGTTTCATATAATTATGGCCAACTCTGTAAGTGTAAAATAATTCTGCCTGTTTATTCATGCAGTAGTTAATTAGTTTATTGAAATGTCTGGTGCATATTATCTGTTTTATTGCCACAGTTGTCTTTTAATGAAAAGATGCAGTAGATACTGTGTTGCAATCTTTTAGTCACCTACAGGTGTCTCCACTTCCTTCCTGTCATGGATTTAGTGAACATGGTGCACACAATACTGTCACACGGCTTCTACTTCTTCTGCCCTATGTACATTACTAAATGTAGATTTAAAGCTACAATGGCACCAATCAGAAGGGATGGCATCACAAACGTTCCCTACATGATTAGGGGAGAGCCTTCCAAATAAAGTTGCCTTTTCATTAGTTAAGCCTGCCTCAGTTTGAAATTCTGCATTGATCCTAAAAAAAAGGTTCTACCCTGTGACCCTACCTTGTTATAACCTTGCTTCCTAGAAGCTGACTTATTTAGTTTTTAGTCCATCAGATATCCAAGTTCACGCTTTCTTTCTTGCAGTTTTATTCAGTTTAATTTACCCTCATTATTGAAACTATGTTAAGTTTCAGTTACAAAAGAGTTAACGGATATTGCATTTTGAGAACCAATTAAAGTAAATTTGATGGATTGTCAAGTACCACTTGATAAAAGCTTTCTATGTTGAAATGGGTAAATAACCTGATCTTATTGTCTTTGGGGGAACTAAACACAGGAAGCGTAAAATACTCAGTGAAGCCATTGTGGAGCCAGCTTATTTGCATACCTTTACTAACTACATAGATCTAGAAGACCTAAATATGAATTTAAGATCTGTTGAACAAGCTTACTTCTATATATAGCTTTAAGGGGCTAATTCATTTAAAAAAGAGAGAATTGTAATATATTTTTTATAACATTTTGGCTCCTATTTATTATTTTGATTTTGAAGAAGTGCATTTGGGCTCTCCTAAACTGTGAGGTACTTACCTGCGGTGGTCCAGAAGATGGTGCTGCTGGTCCAGGATAGAAGCCAACATCTGCTTCCCTGTCCTCAGCAACCCACATGGTGGAAAGCCAGGACCAAGTTTCTGCTGCTGACTTCCCCCAGGCACACGTGGCCATGCGCAGCCTAGATTATCCAAATTACCGGGAACTCCCAACTGAGGCCTAGATGTGGGAGTTCCTATAAAAGCTTACTCAGCTTATCACTCTGGGCTGAGTTATTGTGAACCCAAGCATATTTACCTTACACCAAGCATACTTGATAAACAACAGTATTGACACACATCCAAATAAGACCACATATTATAAATGCAGCAAAAACTTGCCTGCTTAAAAACTTTTTACTTTTAAATTTTAAATAAAATTCTTAGTCAAACAATATGGCCATGTTTTGCTCAGCCAGTCACCACTTACAAAGGTGTCCCAATATAGACTGGTCCTAACACTATAAAGTTTTAGCCTTGCTGGGCTTAATAATTAAATTCTAATATACCTAAATAGAATTCCAACACTGCAGTACTATGCCTCAAATGAAGACTGTAATAGAATGAGACTCCCTGGCTTTATATATATATGGCTCAATTAATTTTGTCTGGAACACACCTGAGCAGGTTGGGGTGCATTAACCAAAGGGATTTGGTTAAATATAAAGAAATCAACAGGGGGTTTGGTTAAGCACCAAGCATACTTACCTGATACCTGTGTATTCTTACCTTGTTTCTAGAGACCAAGCATACTTACCTTGTACCTGCCATATATGCTCACCTTGTTCCCTGAAGCTGTGCCTGCTGTACCTACCTGGTATGTCGTTACAGTCTCACCGACAGTTCCCCCTGAGTATTCTGTGCCTGCTAAGTATCCTGTATCTGTTATACTAGTGAAAGCCTTCTCAAACCATTTTACATGCTGTACCTACCTGGTATTCCATGACAGTCTCACCACAGTATTCACTGGGTATCCGTGCCTGCTGAGTAAACTGGGTCTGCTATATCAGTGACAGCCTTCCTCAAACCAGCTGTGCCTATTGTACCTACCTGGTATCCCGTGACAGCCTCACCATCAATACCATTGGATGTATTACTCAGATTCAATCAAGGAACTGGACTTTGTAACTGCACCCTACCAAAGTATTCTGAAATTTGAATAGGACTTTAGTACATATATTATCCATTACTGCAGTAGCGGACCTACTCAACAAAGGGCCCTGGTGCAAAACTTTTTTGGACCCCCAAAAGGTAATAACCAATAAAATGCTTCCCTGTATTAGGAAAGTACATTTTCTACACCTGCTTAGTGTGTAGACTCTGTACCTGCTGCACCAATGATAGTTCCACCCCTGCATTACTGTATTCACAAGAATGTCCTCAAAGAGAGCAATTAAAAATGTATTTTTATTTACTCCCCCCACAAACACACACACATTGCAAGTATATTTTTTTCTGCATCTCCTGTTTCCATAGCAATTCTATAGCCATTATTTATATATAAAAAAAAAATCAGTATAGGTGGCAGAATCATGCAAAGTAGCTATTTTCAAATGGTCAAAATAAAGGTAAATTAACTATTTGCAAACAATTTAATACACTTGAGTATTATCATTAGGAAGAGAATTTACAGTAAACTGACACTTTAAACGTGTGCTATGTCTGAATTCCATGCTTTCATTATGCATACCCAAAACCAACTGTACTACCGTTATAGCAGCTGTGTATTTGTCTCTAGAACTCTCAAAGGTCTAAGAAGTCTCATCAGTACTGTAAAAGTCCCTCAAAGTTTAGAAATGCAAACTTTAAAGGGACAGTAACGTCAAAACAAATCTTTCATGATTTAAATAGGGCATGTCATTTCCAATTTACTTTGTTACCAATTTTGCTTTGTTCTTTTGGGTATCCTTGTTGAAAGCTAAATCTAGGAGGTTCATATGCTAATTTCTATAGACCTTGAAAACTGCCTCTAAGTCTGAAAGCATTTTGACAGTTTTTCACCATGTAGAGGAGGGCGTTAGTTCATGTGTTTCATATAGATAACATTGAGCTCAGGCACGTGAAGCTCCTAGGAGTCACACTGATTGGCTAAAAATGCAAGTCTGTCAAAAGAACTGAAATAAGGGGGCAGTTTGCAGAGGCATAGATACAGAGGTAATCACAGAGGTAAAAAGTATATTATTAGTAACTATGTTGTTATGCAAAATTGGGGAATGGGGTAATAAAGGGAAGTATCTACTACCTTTTAAACAACAAAAATTCTGGTGTTTACTGTCCCATTAACTGAGATCTGTTTATCTTGTTATACAGGGGCTTTGCATGTAAGGAGAGACACCTACGTTACAATAAATGCTTGAAAAACCACCAAAGTTTGCTTCATTTCTCTCCATGACGGCGAGTTTTTGATTATCTGTAGGGATGGGTGAATGTATGTAAAGAACAATTCACTTAGTCAAACAATAGTCCTGTGAGAATTCGTTTTGGACAAATGAATGTTGATAAGGACAAAAAATAATAATTGTTAAAGGGACATTCCAGTCAAAATTTAAATGCACATAGATGAATTACATCTTTGAATAGAAACATATTTGTAATATACATGTATTAGCAAAAATGCTTCTAGTATAAGTTATCACTGGTTTAGTGTTAACATTTTTCTCTGCACGTGCATGTGAAGCATAGCTAGATATTGTTACTACTGCCCCCACATTTTAAATAATGCAGCTGCTCAAATAATCAGTGGGGCTTGTATCATGTCAGCCATTAACAAATTGAGTCATTACCAGATGGTACAAGCACCAGAGGCTCCATGAGCAAGTGTTGTGTTTAAAATGCTGGTGCACGGTGCATACTTAAATACACTTTTGAAACAGCTATAGCTTTCATTAGAAGCATTTTTGCTAATGCATGTATATTACAAAATCGCTTCTGTTCAATATGAAAAGGCACCCATGTGGTTTCCAATTTTGGCTGGAATATCCCTTTAAATTAATGTTATTTCTGATTTAAAATGTTACTTTAGTTTTCAAATGTTCATGAATTAGATTGAATATCCACATTCAAAAATGTCAAATATAACATTCAATTTAACAAATACTATTCAGAAGTTCAATAGTTTCATGTGGGAGGGAAATGAATTAATTTATACATAATCAATACAAATATATTGATTCAAATTTTTCTAATTCAAATATTACATTTAAAGGGACAGTCTACACCAGAATTTGTATTGCTTTAAAAGATAGATAATCCCTTTATTACCCATTTCCCAGTTTTGCATAACCAACACAGTTATAATAATATAATTTTAACCTCTGTGATCATCTTGTATCTAAGCCTCTGCAAACTACCCCTTTTTTCAGTTCTTTTGACAGACTTGCAGTCTAGCCAATCAGTGCCTGCTCCCAGATAACTTCTCGTGCACGAGCACAGTGTTATCTATATGAAATACGCCAACTAACACCCTCTAGTGGTGAAAAACTGTTAAAATGCAATCTGAAAGAGGTGGGCTTCAAGGTCTAAGAAATTAGCATATGAACCTCCTAGGTTAAGCTTTCAACTAAGAATACCAAGAGAACAAAGCAAAATTTGTGATAAAAGTAAATTGGAAAATTGTTTACAATTACATGCTCTATCTGAATCATGAAAGTTTATTTTGGCCTAGACTGTCCCTTTAAAGATAACATTAGAAATACTATTACGTTAAACGAATGCTAGAATGTTGTACAAACATTTGATATTTAAAAAGAACGAATGTGTTAAAATGAATTTCATTTTTAAAATATTGCAATTGGGACATACCTAATTATCCCGTCCAAAGAGAGAATGTCCTGTGGCAGCTATGTTGTCTACTGCATATAGTAGCAACATTCATAAGATAATGTCACTGTTATATCGTAGGGCATCCAATAGAAAGTTAAAAAAAAAAACTGCTACTAATTGTAAATTGTCACTACATGACTGGTACATCTTATCATGGCTAATTTGTATAGACATTCAGTTTATATAACAAGATACCAAAAACAAACAATACGAGGCCCATTGGAGGCCCGAATGGAGCTTGAGGGGCCCGTGTTTTCTGGCGAGTCTCTGATGAGGCGGACAGGAATCGCCATAATACAACCCGATCGAGTACAATCGGGTTGATTGACACCCCCCCATGCTGGCGGCCGATTGGCTGCGAGTCTGCAGGGGGCGGCATTGCACCAGCAGCTTACAAGAGGTGCTGGTGCAATGCTGAATATGGAGAGCGTATTGCTCTCCGCATTCAGCAAAGTCTATCGGACCTGATCCGCACTGTTGGATCAGGTCCAACAGACCTTTGTTAAATAGGCCTCTAAGTGTTAATCATCCAAACATAAAAAAGTATATGGTAATACATTTTAAGTTTCAGTTATAATCCATACAGGAGCAAATAATCGTTAGCAGAAGATGTCAGCATTTGATTGTAGTTGAATCCAAGGACCTCCCAAAGAAGAGATAAAACATACAATAGTAAAGTCTGTATAAATTGCAATATTTAATCACAGGTAGACAAGTACTCACACTTTGAAAGCTAAAATCTAGCTCAGAAATTCAGGCTGGTACTGATAAAACCCCTCAGCTCACAGAGATACCCTGTAACTTCAGGGTAAATTAAAACAATTTATTTAAATACAAAAGGACATTTAAACAGACTGTGTAACAGGGCATAGGATCGGTAAAGATGCCGCTTGCAGCTCAGTCACAAACTCTACATCGGTAAGTGATCACAGGCAACAATGGTAGCTGTTTGACTCACTGTATAGTTATACACAAATGTCTGTAGTCCATAAAAAACGTCTGACATAAGTTTTGTTGAAACCCGTAAGCTTTTTCAAGATCCTTGAAAGTAATCTCCCGGTCCCTGGGCTAGTCTTCACCCAGAACCCTCAAACCAGTCTGTGCACACCTGAATTTCAACAATATCAGGGGTAACTCTCTTTTACCTTTACACTTTCTCTACTACCCTTCACAGTAATCTGAATTTTTTGCCACAGAATATTTGTTAAGAAATAAGCATATTATATCAATATTTACTGACAAACATAGAAACATTATCTTCAGGGGGAATAAAACAATGTTCACTCTGTTTGTGTGTACCAAAATTAATTATTGACTGCTTACAGGGATTTTTTATGCTTAATTCAGGGAACATACTATTACCACTTTGCCAGGACTTTTTGTGACATCAATTATGGAGTTCTTCCTAGCAAGAGAATATTTATAAGCCCACTCATTTGCCCACAAAATCATAGACTTTAAAAAGTCAGGTATCTTTTTAACTCGCTGGTGATACACAATGGGACCACTAAGTCATTTTTTGTTCTAGAATGTATCTTATATTAAATGTATCTCATATTTTCTGTAATTTTGTTAAATATTTTCTGTAGATGCATTGGTCTTTCTTAATGTATATTTTTAGGTACAACAACAGTGCTACTTGTTATTACTTTTTAAATATTTTTAATAGGTATTACTATGGTTCCTTTTTAACATTTAGATTAAAAGTTACGTTTTAAATCCAGGCCTCATGATTATGGGTGTGAATTGAAACATGAAGTGTGTGCCAAGTTGTGTATCCTTTTCTTCACAATAATATTATATTTTATTTATACCATGGCACCCCCGCATCCACATACATATCGTGAGTACATGCTCTTAGCATTGTTTAACTGTGTGAGTAATCGGTCTCTGCACCTTTTATAAAATTAAATAAAACAAATTTGTAATAACTTATTGTATAGCTAGCCCAACCTGTTTTAAACCCCAAATCTGCCTTTTACAGAGACCATTCATGCAGTATATCTGGTTGGTCCAAACTAAATAAGGACAATCTTGTGCTAAAATACTAAGTTATCCCCTCTTAGTGAGAGACATGGCAACCACTGATATACATTGCTGCCTTTTGCATATTTAAAAATAAAATGCACAGATCTGAAATTCTAAGATATACATATTTATTAGGAAAAAATGCTTCTAGTTTTTTATTGAATCACCTCCACCCCTATATACCAAGCACACCTGAACAAACATCCTGTGCTTGCTCAGGAAGCTGGTGGTGACGTAATGGGCTATATTACAAGGGGTGCACTTATTGTGACCACACTAACTTGTGCACATATTACACATTGAAAGTAAACTATTGTGCTTGATAAGTTAATACGGTTGTGATATCTGATGTCCTGAAGTTAGCGTGTATCAGACTTTCGTTCCTGCTCTTTGCTTTCAACTTGTAATGCATGTGCTAACCCAGCCGCAATACAATTTTACTGTGAGCACAATTAGCGTACAAGCGAAAAATGACGTTAGGGCGACACTTGTAATCTGATCAGCAATAGCATAATTTATGTCACCACCATTCTTTTAACAGATGCACATAGCCTAGGAAAAAGACGCTCTATATGTAATGTGCACAGTATCTCGTCTTAAACAGTAATAGCTTTTGCGAGAAGCCTTTTTTGATAATATATGTTGATTGCATAAATGTTTCTAATTAACTCTAATGATCCATCAATTACTATAAATACTAAATATGCAGTATTTTTGTGTTTTCCTAAAATGTTTTGCTTTACTTTAAACTAATCTGAAATTATCCTATAATATTTCAGATAGTGACCTTTCCTGCAGACAGCGCAGAATGATTTTCAGTCAAAACACTCTTGGCTTGATTTAGAAGCCCATTCTGAAGGTAAAAAAGGCCATAACTTAGAGGAAGCTCATTATTTTATTGCTCTTGTTTATTTTGACAGATAACAAATTTGACCTTTTGTCGTTAAAATAGAATTTTATAATAGGTAAATGCTTAAAAATTTCACATAAGAAGGGAACCCAAAATATATAATAGACTAATCTAGGTTAGGTTAACTGCGGCTAATGTTCTAGCAATATTTATATGGCTCTCGTTTCTAGCCAAAAAAATGCAAAATGCAGTTTCTGAGACGTTTGAGCAGATAGTATACAATGTATGATAAAACTTACAATAATACGAACACATAGGGCCAGATTACAGATGGCAAATCATTTATTTTCTTGCTCGAGCGCTAACTGTAAAGTAAAAAATTTGTTCAACCACATTAGCCGTGCGTAATGAAAAGTTAGCGCACAAGCAAAAGACTGGGGCACAGTAACTTCAGGACCACGCTATGCAGTAACTTCAGGATAACGCTAAGGTCCTCCACATAAACTTTACATTCCAATGTCTTTACATAGTAAAAATGTTTATTTTATTTTTAATTAGGTATTTCTATGTATATCTGATATTTTTTTGTAAAATATATATCTATACTTTTATATCTATAAGAAGATATACAAATATAGATATAGATTGTTTATATAGATATTTATAAAAAATATCTATTTAAAAATAAAAATAATTTTTTTTAAGCGAAAAACATTCGGCCAGATTACGAGTTTTGCGGTAAGAGGGGTGCGGTACTAACTTGCACATTATTATCACCACTTACTTACCTACAGCGCTGGTATTACAGGTTTTTATAAACCCGGCGTTAAAAGTCAAGTAGTGAGCGTAGAGCAAAATTGTGCTCCATACTGCACTCCAATACCAGCGCTGCTTAAGTCAGCGGGGAGCTGGTTGTACGTGCTCGTTTCCCTATAGATGGGGAGAGCCGGCTGAGAAACAGCCTAACACCTGCAATAAAGCAGCGTAAAGCTTTGTAACGCAGCCCCATTGATTCCTATGGGGAAACACATTTTATGTTTACACCCTAACATGAACCCCGAGTCTAAACACCCCTAATCTTACACTTATTGACCCCTAATTTGCTGTCCCCGACATCGCCAACACCTACATTATACTGATTAACCCCTAATCTGATGCTCTGGACATCGCCGCCACTATAATAAACATATTAATCCCTAAACCACCACACTTCCACATCGCAAACACTAGTTAAATAGTATTAATCCCTAATCTGCTGTCCCTAACATCGCCGCCACCTACCTACATTATTAACCCCTAATCTGCTGCCCCCAACATCGCCGCCACTATACTAAATGTATTAACCCCTAAATCTAAGTCTAACCCTAACCCTAACACCCCTAACTTAAGTATAATTAAATTAAATCTAAATCAAACCTACTATTAATAACTAAATAATTCCTATTTAAAAATAAATACTTACCTGTAAAATAAACTCTAAGCTAACTACAATATAACTAATAGTTACATTGTATCTAGCTTAGGTTTTATTTTTATTTCACAGCTAAGTTTGTATTTATTTTAACTAGTTAGAATAGTTACTAAATATTTATTAACTATTTACTAACTATCTAGCTAAAATAAATACAAATTTACCTGTAAAATAAAACCTAACCTAAATTACACTAACACCTAACACTACACTACAATTAAATAAATTACTTAAATTAAATGCAATTAAATAAATTAAATACAATTACCTAAATTACAAAAAAACAAACAAACACTAAATTACACAAAATAAAAAACAAATTACAAGATATTTAAACTAATTAAACCTAATCTAATAGCCCTATGAAAATAAAAAAAAGCCCCCAAAATAAAAAAACCTAGCCTAAACTAAACTACCAATAGCCCTTAAAAGGGCCTTTTGCGGGGCATTGCCCCAAATAAATCAGCTCTTTAACCTGTTAAAAAAAATACAAACAACCGCCCCAACAGTAAAACCCACCACCCACACAACCAAACCCCCAAAATAAAACCCTAACTAGAAAACCTAAGCTCCCCATTGCCCTGAAATGGGCATTTGATGGGCATTGCCCTTAAAAGGGCATTTAGCTCTATTGCAAGCCCAAAGCCCTAACCTAAAAATAAAACCCACCCAATAAACCCTTAAAAAAACCTAACACTAACCCCTGAAGATCCACTTACAGTTTTGAAGATCCAACATCCATCCTCAATGAAAGCCGGAAAAAGTCCTTATTGTAACGGCTAGAAGTCCTCAACGAAGCCGGGTATTGAGCTGGTTGTTTGTTAGTACTCTCTCTGTGTGTATATATATCGAATCAGCTAATAGGATTGAGCTTGCATTCTATTGGCTGATTGGATCAGCCAATTGGATTGAAGCTCAATCCTATTGGCTGATTGCAACAGCCAATAGGATTTCTTCAACCTTAATTCCGATTGGCTGATAGAAATCTATCAGCCAATCAGAATCTAAGGGACGCCATCATGGATGACGTCATTTAAAGGGAAACCTCATTTGGAAGAAGATGTTGATTGAAGAGGATGCTCCGTGCGGGATGTCTTGAAGATGGACCCGCTCCGTGCCGAATGGATGAAGACAGAAGATGCCGTCTGGATGAAGACTTCTGCCCGGTTGGATGAATGCTTCTGCCCAGTTGTATGAAGTCTTCTGCGTGGTTGGATGAAGACTTCTGTTGGCTTCATTGAGGATGGATGTTGGGTCTTCAAAACTGTAAGTGGATCTTCAGGGGGTTAGTGTTAAGCTTTTTTAAGGGTTTAATGGGTGGGTTTTATTTTTAGATTAGGGTTTTGGGCGGGAATAGAGCTAAATGCCCTTTTAAGGCTATTGCCCATCCAAATGCCCTTTTCAGGGCAATGGGGAGCTTAGTTTTTTTTAGTTAGGATTTTATTTGGAGGGTTGGTTGTGTGAGTGGTGGGTTTTACTGTTGGGGGATTGTTTGTATTTTTTTTTACAGGTAAAAGAGCAGATTTCTTTGGGGCAATGCCCCACAAAAGGCCCTTTTAAGGGCTATTGGTAGTTTAGTTTAGGCTGGGGGGGGTTATTTTTTTGGGGGGGGGACTTTTTATTTTGATAGGGCTATTAGATTAGGTGTAATTAGTTTAAATATCTGATCATTTCTTTTTTTATTTTGTGTAATTTAGTGTTTTTTTTTTTGCAATTTAGTTAATTGTATTTAATTTATGTAATTTATTTAATTGTAGTGTAAGGTTAGGTATTAGTGTAAGACAGGTTAGGTTTTATTTTACAGGTAAATTTGTATTTTTTTTAGCTAGGTAGTTAGTAAATAGTTAATAACTATTTAGTAACTATTCTACCTAGTTAAAATAAATACAAATAAAGCTATGAAATAAAAATAAAACCTAAGATAGCTACAATGTAACTATTAGTTGTATTGTAGCTAGCTTAGGGTTTATTTTATAGGTAAGTATTTAGTTTTAAATAGGAATTATTTAGCTATTAATAGTAGGTTTTATTAGATTATTTTAATTACATTAAAGTTAGTGGGTGTTAGGGTTATGGTTTGACTTAGAGTTAGGTTTAGGGGTTAATAAATTTAGTATAGTGGCGGCGACGCTGGGGGAAGCAGATTAGGGGTTAATAAGTGTAGGTAGGTTGTGGCGACATTGGGGGCGGGAGATTAGGGGTTAATACCATTATGTAGGTGTCGGCGATGTTGGGGGCAGCAGATTAGGGGTTAATAAGTATAATGTAGGTGTCGGCGATGTTGGGGGTGGCAGATTAGGGGTTAATAAGTATAATGTAGATGTCGGCGATGTTGGGGGCGGCAGATTAGGGGTTAATAAGTGTAACATTAGGGGTGTTTAGACTCTGGGTTTATGTTAGGGTGTTAGGTGTAAACATAAATTTTCTTTCCCCATAGGAATCAATGGGGCTGCGTTACGGAGCTTTACGCTCCTTTTTTGCAGGTGTTATATTTTTTTTTTAGCCGTCTCTCCCCATTGATATCTATGGGGCAATCGTGCACGAGCACATAAAACCAGCTCACCACAGCGTTGGTATTGGAGTGCGGTATGGAGCTCAATTTTGCTCTACGCTCACTTCTTGCCTTTTAATGCCGACTTTAGGAAAACCTGTAATACCAGCGCTGTAGGTAAGTGAGCGGTGACAATAACTTGCAAGTTATTACCGAGCAGCTCTTATCGCAAAATTCGTAATAGCCAGTTATTTGGCAATTTACCACTTGGGTGAAACTTCTTTTAGCCCAGTAATGCTTTTCACAGAGTAGAACTTTCCTGTAGTATATCAGTCTGATCCTGCCTATTACGGTCAGTCCAGTGCCAAAATATCAGGCAAATCCCAGACGATCGTTTCAGCCTTAATTTACTTATATATATATAAATTAAAAACAGGCAGGCACTCTCACATAATGGTCAACTACCAGGGTGTCCAGCTTGGTTAGTTGCATCCAAAAAAGAACCCTCGCAAACGTTGTAATAGGGAAGCGGCACTCACTGGATTTGAACTGGAAACAAACAACTTTTTATTTGTGTGGCACTACTGTGACGTTTCGGGTTCGCAAGCCCCTTCCTCAGACAGTGCAAAAGTGAACAACACACATACTTAACTAACATGTACAATCAATTATGCAAATATTCAAATAAGTGAACAAACAAATGATCATTACACATACCCTTCTGTGCAATACGAAAACTGTAACGGTTTGAATCTTAAACACTTCCGGTTTGGCATCCCATATGATTTAACCCTCATGTTGCCATAGTGATCATAATTAACAAAAAAAAACGTCAATAGTAACGTTTAGACGCTATTATGACATTTAGTCAGTAATTACATTTTTGTTATAATGTGAATCAGTGATTTTTGTGAATAACGTAAAGAAAATAAAAAAAAAGTGATTATGCGCTAGTTAAGTGCAATATTTTTCTTGTTTGTAGCAGAGGAGCTAGCTATTACATATTTTAAGCTATACAATCTGTTAGTAATCCAGATTTCTAATGCAGGGTCTTGACCCTTTTGCAAACTGAAGTCTACTTGTAAATTATATCACTGTTAAATAGATTAGACTGATGAAACATGCATATATCTAAAGAAACAGTAGTTCCTAGCACTTGATAATTCTAATCTCCGCCTATTAGAATATACACATAGTTAGTGCAGATGGTAAGGGTAACCATACATAGTACAGGGAGTGCAGAATTATTAGGCAAGTTGTATTTTTGAGGATTAATTTTATTATTGAACAACAACCATGTTCTCAATGAACCCAAAAAACTCATTAATATCAAAGCTGAATAGTTTTGGAAGTAGTTTTTAGTTTGTTTTTAGTTATAGCTATTTTAGGGGGATATCTGTGTGTGCAGGTGACTATTACTGTGCATAATTATTAGGCAACTTAACAAAAAACAAATATATACCCATTTCAATTATTTATTTTTACCAGTGAAACCAATATAACATCTCAACATTCACAAATATACATTTCTGACATTCAAAAACAAAACAAAAACAAATCAGTGACCAATATAGCCACCTTTCTTTGCAAGGACACTCAAAAGCCTGCCATCCATGGATTCTGTCAGTGTTTTGATCTGTTCACCATCAACATTGCGTGCAGCAGCAACCACAGCATCCCAGACACTGTTCAGAGAGGTGTACTGTTTTCCCTCCTTGTAAATCTCACATTTGATGATGGACCACAGGTTCTCAATGGGGTTCAGATCAGGTGAACAAGGAGGCCATGTCATTAGATTTTCTTCTTTTATACCCTTTCTTGCCAGCCACGCTGTGGAGTACTTGGACGTGTGTGATGGAGCATTGTCCTGCATGAAAATCATGTTTTTCTTGAAGGATGCAGACTTCTTCCTGTACCACTGCTTGAAGAAGGTGTCTTCCAGAAACTGGCAGTAGGACTGGGAGTTGAGCTTGACTCCATCCTCAACCCGAAAAGGCCCCACAAACTCATCTTTGATGATACCAGCCCAAACCAGTACTCCACCTCCACCTTGCTGGCGTCTGAGTCAGACTGGAGCTCTCTGCCCTTTACCAATCCAGCCACGGGCCCATCCATCTGGCCCATCAAGACTCACTCTCATTTCATCAGTCCATAAAACCTTAGAAAAATCAGTCTTGAGATATTTATTGGCCCAGTCTTGACGTTTCAGCTTGTGTGTCTTGTTCAGTGGTGGTCGTCTTTCAGCCTTTCTTACCTTGGCCATGTCTCTGAGTATTGCACACCTTGTGCTTTTGGGCACTCCAGTGATGTTGCAGCTCTGAAATATGGCCAAACTGGTGGCAAGTGGCATCTTGGCAGCTGCACGCTTGACTTTTCTCAGTTCATGGGCAGTTATTTTGCGCCTTGGTTTTTCCACACGCTTCTTGCGACCCTGTTGACTATTTTGAATGAAACACTTGATTGTTCGATGATCACGCTTCAGAAGCTTTGCAATTTTAAGAGTGCTGCATCCCTCTGCAAGATATCTCACTATTTTTGACTTTTCTGAGCCTGTTAAGTCCTTCTTTTGACCCATTTTGCCAAAGGAAAGGAAGTTGCCTAATAATTATGCACACCTGATATAGGGTGTTGATGTCATTAGACCACACCCCTTCTCATTACAGAGATGCACATCACCTAATATGCTTAATTGGTAGTAGGCTTTCGAGCCTATACAGCTTGGAGTAAGACAACATGCATAAAGAGGATGATGTGGTCAAAATACTCATTTGCCTAATAATTCTGCACTCCCTGTATTACCTACACCTTAACGTTTGGACTTACAACATTGCCACTTCGAAAGAGAACAAATACAGGCATACATCCAAATGGCAAGACCAACAGACATTTGAATAGGGTTAAACACATAGTTAGAGTGTGAAAAATAATTAGAAACTCTAAAGTTACTAAATACATGGGTATGTACTTAAAGCACCCCATTATCCATGGTCTGGATATGTCTGTATAAAGTTACTTATGATTAGAAAGATGACAAAAAATTGGACACATAAATCCATATATACAATTGGTCTAAATTGGGTACTAATATGTTCTGTACTTTTGCTTTTTAAAGTAGATGCTAACAATTGGAACAACATCTGTGCTAAGGAGGCTGCAAAGCCAAAACCCTGAGAGAAATCAGAGTTGTTAGCCCTGGAGCAGAACGATAAAATCTATCATGAGTGATAGAGGGAAAACTTAGGCTAGTATGTTCTATCACTTTATGTGGATCAAGTAAACAATGTGTAAAGCGCCAGTGGGTTGAATAAGATATAAAGGGTTTAATATAAAATTAAAAGTATAAAAACATGTGGTCTATCTAACCATCTGAGGATATATCCAAACACGGTCACAGTAAATAAAGCATTACACAATGTATGCAAAAATAAAACAAAACAGATAAGATAAAACAAGTACGTAAAATTAGGTGCACCTAAAGATGTATAGAGTACCGTCTAGAGGTAAAGGCGGAGACGTGTCCTACTCCATGTAATCCATAAACAAAGTCAAAGTCAAATACAATGTCAATTGTGTCCAAGAAGTGAATAAAGTGATGAGTGGCTCCGATGTGTGTTCGTGAATAATCCAGTGAGTGTACAAAAAGTAAAAATATAAATAAAAATAAGAAAAAATATATGCAACAATGTAAAAAGTACAAAAATATAAAATAGTGTTAAACCTTCATGGATGATTCATATTTGACAAATCGTGAAAAATCGTGAAGAGTAATTAAATGTGTGAAAAAGTGAAAAAAGTATAAAAACAAAATATAAAAAAACCAAACGGAGAACAAAAAAAGTGGTTAGTTGTTCCTTTGGTGTATAGGATCTTCTAATCTTCTTCAAATACCTGTGGAAAATAATATGACATAGTGCAATATTGCTAGTGACCCAACAAAACAAATTAAAATAAGGCTTACCAATACTGTCGACGCGTTTCGGGCTTCTGTCATAGGCCTTTATCAAGACAGGTATTTGAAGAAGATTAGAAGATCCTATACACCAAAGGAACAACTAACCACTTTTTTGCTCTCCGTTTGGTTTTTTATATTTTGTTGTTATACTTTTTTCACTTTTTCACACATTTAATTACTCTTCACGATTTTTCACGATTTGTCAAATATGAATCATCCATGAAGGTTTAACACTATTTTATATTTTTGTACTTTTTACATTGTTGCATATATTTTTTCTTATTTTTATTTTTATTTTTACTTTTTGTACACTCACTGGATTATTCACGAACACACATCGGAGCCACTCATCACTTTATTCACTTCTTGGACACAATTGACATTGTATTTGACTTTGACTTTGTTTATGGATTACATGGAGTAGGACACGTTCCGCCTTTACCTCTAGACGGTACTCTATACATCTTTAGGTGCACCTAATTTTACGTACTTGTTTTATCTTATCTGTTTTGTTTTATTTTTGCATACATTGTGTAATGCTTTATTTACTGTGACCGTGTTTGGATATATCCTCAGATGGTTAGATAGACCACATGTTTTTATACTTTTAATTTTATATTAAACCCTTTATATCTTATTCAACCCACTGGCGCTTTACACGTTGTTTACTTGATCCACATTACCCCTCATAGGTGAGCTAGAACACCTCTGTGTAGAGCGACTTTAGGTATACCCCAAGCGCTTTGTTTGTTCTTCCTGTTGTATCACTTTATTCAAGGGCAAACTTATTTTAAAAAGCAATGCCATTTTAGCATTGTATTTAAACCCTTAGGATGAAGAGTATCCAGTGTATAAGTCCATTTGGATTCTATTTGCAGGAGTTTTCTATCCCTGTTCCCCCCTCGTTTTGCAGGAGGGACATGATCGATTTTCATGGTTCTCAATTGGGATACTGAGTGTCCCATTTCTACAAAATGTCTTGCGACTGGCTGATCAGAAGTGCCTTTATCCAGGGCTGCCTTTATTGCAGATCAGTGATTAGCCATTCTTGTTCTCAAGGTGTCACACATCTTTTCCACATAATAAATAATTATGTAAATAATGTAAGTAGTAATGCCAGTGACATAATGGATGGTTTAATCACAAATTCTTTATTGGTGTTAGGATGGTGAAACTTTTTGCCAGGGTTTAGACTATTGCAGGTAGTGCAACTCACACATCGATAGCATCCTGGTTTCTTTGGGGGTAACCATGTTCTTTGTGTTATTCTGTTATCCATAGCTGGTCTCATCAGTTGGTCCTTCAAGTTGATCCCTCAACGAAAAACCACTAATGGTGGGTCATAGTCCCCAAATGGTATATTTGTATCTGTTTTTACAATGTCCCAATGTTTTTGTAGAATAGAGCCAATCAGTTTTTTATCAGGGTAGTACAGTGTGGTGAAAGTAAGCCATTTCTGTACTACCCTGTCCGGTTTCGGTTCAGCTTGTAGTGCTTTCTTTTTGGAGTTTCTCAGAAATCTTGTACCATAACCCATTTCATTAATTTGGATTATTTTAGTTTCCTCTAGAGTATTTTTTCTGATAACTCCATCGAATTGTGCCTTTGGAATAGCACGTAGAAGTGCTGGTGGGTGGCAACTCCTGTCATGAAGGATTGAATTTCTGTCTGTAGATTTTCTATATAGAGTGGTACCCAGTTTACCATTGCTTTTAAAGATTCTAATGTCCAAAAAATCAATCTATTGACTGTCAAGCTGTATAAAAAAAATTCAAAGGGCTTGGTAAAGCATTGAGTTTGGCAAACCACTCTAAGAGGACTGTATCGTCTCCATGCCAGATTAACAAGATATCATTGATATAGCGATAAAACGCTATTATTTCTGGTGTGCCTAGAAGGTTATTATTTTCTCAAATTGGGCCACAAACAGATTTGCATAACATAGTGCTACATTAGAGACAATGGCCATTCCTGCTATTTGTAAATAATAGTTGTTCTCAAATGTGAAATAATTTAAACCAAGCATAAGTGCAGTAGTTCACAGATTACATCAAGTGGCGGTCAAACGTACTCTTAGGTCTTAAAGGACTTTGTCACTGGTTGTGCTGATCTTTAAAGAATTCCTTTAATTTTAAGGTCCTATGGAATTTATTAATATCTATAAGTAAATCAAAATCATTAGATTTCATATTAGGAACGAATGTAAGGCCTTTATGAAGCAATTTCTCTTTAAAAGGAGAAATCTGATACGTGCTTAAATTCATTACTATGTTAGGGTCTACCTTCATCGTGGGGGTCTGTGTAGTGTGCCTCCGCCTCCACATATGTGGCCTTGTCCTCGCTGTAAGTTTTTTTACCTAGTTGTAATGCCCTGAATAAAATGAATCAGTTCTGGTAGTAGATGGAATGCAGGGTCAAGTAGAAGTGTCCAGGTCAGAAATATCCCCTGAGGTGTCCATAGTCTGTAAGTTGGTCGGTTTAGGTCTAGCTCTAAAGCGTCTGGGTCTGAACGGTCTCTCTTGTGGTCCCAATAACCATTTGTACACCCGTTTGTCTCTATAGTAATTTACAATTACATCAAATTTTTGCTTTATGTTCCGGCGGATTGAGCTCGCATTCTATTGGCTGATTAGAACAGCCAATAGAATGCGAGCTCAATCTGATTGGCTGATTGGATCAGCCAATCAGATTGAACTTCAATCTGATTGGCTGATTCAATCAGCCAATCAGATTTTTCCTACCTTAATTACGATTGGCTGATAGAATCCTATCAGCCAATCGGAATTGAAGGGACGCCATCTTGGGTGACGTCATTTAAAGGTACCTTCATTGTGTTAGAAGACTCTGGATGAAGAGGATGGCTCCGCATCGGCTCCTTGGAAGATGGCTCTGCTCCGGATGGATGAAGATTGAAGACGCCACCTGGATGAAGACTTCTACTGGATGAAGGACCTCTTCTGTGCACCTTGGATGAAGATTTTGGCCC
Source organism: Bombina bombina (assembly GCF_027579735.1). NCBI lineage: Eukaryota > Metazoa > Chordata > Amphibia > Anura > Bombinatoridae > Bombina > Bombina bombina. Next base: position 1,522,202,232 of record NC_069499.1, on the reverse strand, counting down.
GGTTGGGTGAAGACGACTCAAGGTAGGGAGATCTTCATGGGGGTAGTGTTAGGTTTTTTTAAGGGGGGTTTGGGTGGGTTAGAGTAGGGGTATGTGGGTGGTGGGTTTTAATGTTGGGGGGGTTGTATTTTTTTTTTTACAGGTAAAAGAGCTGATTACTTTGGGGCAATGCCCCGCAAAAAGCCCTTTTAAGGGCTGGTAAAAGAGCTGATTACTTTTGTAATTTAGAATAGGGTAGGGCATTTTATTATTTTGGGGGGTTTTTTTATTTTATTAGGGGGCTTAGATTAGGTGTAATTATTTTAAACTTCTTGTAATATTTTTTTATTTTCTGTAATTTAGTGGGGGTTTTTTTTGTATTATAGATTAGTTTATTGAATTAAATGTAATTGTAGGTAATTGTAGTTAATTTATTTAATTAATTTAATGATAGTGTAGTGTTAGGTTTAATTGTAACTTAGGTTAGGATTTATTTTACAGGTAATTTTGTAATTATTTTAACTAGGTAGCTATTAAATAGTTATTAACTATTTAATAGCTATTGTACCTAGTTAAAATAAATACAAAGTTGCCTGTAAAATAAATATAAATCCTAAAATAGATACAATGTAATTATTAGTTATATTGAAGCTATATTAGGGCTTAGTTAATAGGTATTTAGTTTTAAATAGGAATAATTTATTTAATGATAGTAAATTGATTTAGTTTAATTAAAATTATATTTAACTTAGGGGGGTGTTAAGGTTAGGGTTAGACTTAGGTTTAGGGGTTAATAACTTTATTATAGTAGCGGCGACATTGCGGGCGGGAGATTAGAGGTTAATAATTGTAGGTAGGTGGCGGCGATGTTAGGGAGGGCAGATTAGGGGTTAATACAATTTATTATAGTGTTGCGAGGCGGGAGTGCGGCGGTTTAGGGGTTAATACATTTATTATAGTGGCGGCGAGGTCCGGTCGGCAGATTAGGGGTAGATAATTGTAGGTAGGTGGCGGCGACGTTGGGGGGGGGCAGATTAGGGGTTAATAAATATAATATAGGTGTCGGCAATGTTAGGGGCAGCAGAATAGGGGTTCATAGGGATAATGTAGGTGGCGGGGGTGTCCAGAGCGGCAGATTAGGGGTTAATAATATAATGCAGGTGTCAGCGATAGCAGGGGAGGCAGATTAGGGGTTAATAAGTGTAAGATTAGGGGTGTTTAGACTCAGGGTTCATGTTAGGGTGTTAGGTGTAGACTTAGAGAGTGTTTCCCCATAGGAAACAATGGGGCTGCGCTAGGAGCTGAACGCTGCTTTTTTGCAGGTGTTAGTTTTTTTTTTCCAGCCAGTTCAGCCCCATTGTTTCCTATGGGTATATCTTGCACAAGCAGCATTAGAACCGCGGGTCTTTACCGACAAAACTCTAATTCTAGGTGTATGTGTTTAAACCTATTCAAATGTCTGTTGGTCTTGCCATTTGGATTTATGCCTGCATTTGTTCTCTTTCTAAGTGGCAATGTTGTAAGTCCAAATGTTAAGGTGTAGGTAATACTATGTATGGTTACCCTTACCATCAGCACTAACTATAGCCTAGATTATGAGTCTTGCATTAGCCTTAAAAAGCAGTGTTGAGAGGTCCCAATGCTGCCTTTTAACGCCCGCTAGTTTTACAGGTACAGGTGTACCGCTCACTTTTTTTCCGCGATTTTAACATACCGCAAATCCCCTTATGTCAATTGCGTATCCTATATTTTTAATGGGATTTGCCTAACGCCGGTATTACAAGTCTTGGAGAAGGTGAGCAGTACACCCTCTCCTGTCAAGACTCCTAACGCATTTAAAAGTCAGTAGTTAAGAGTTTTATGGGCTAACGCCGTAACATAAAACTCTTAACTAAAGTGCTAAAAAGTACACTAACACCCATAAACTACCTATAAACCCCTAAACCAAGCCCCCCCCCCCACATCGCAAACACTTAAATAAAGTTTTTAACCCCTAATCTGCCGACCGGACATCGCCGCCACTTAAATAAATGTATTAACCCCTAAACTGCCGCACTCCCGCCTCGCAAACACTAGTTAAATATTATTAACCCCTAATCTGCCATCCCTAACATCGCCGACACCTACCTACATTTATTAACCCCTCATCTTGCGCCCCCACTATACTAATTTTATTAACCCCTAAACCTAAGTCTAATCCTAACACCCCCTAACTTAAATATAATTTAAATAAAACGAAATAAAATTACTATTATTACCTAAATTATTCCTATTTAAAACTAAATACTTACCTATAAAATAAACCATAAGCTAGCTACAATATAACTATTAGTTATATTGTAGCTAGCTTAGGGTTTATTTTTATTTTACTTGCAACTTTGTATTTATTTTAACTAGGTACAATAGTTATTAAATAATTATAAACTATTTAATAACTACCTAGTTAAAATAAAAACAAATTTACCTGTAAAATAAACCATAACCTAAGTTACAATTACACCTAACACTACACTATAATTAAATTAATTAACTAAACTAACTACAATTAATTACAATTAAATTAAATAAACTAAAGTACGAAAAAAACCCCACTAAATTACAGAAAATAAAAAAATAATTACACATTTTTCAACTAATTACACCTAATCTAATCCCCCTAATAAAATAAAAAAGCCCCCCCCCCCAAATAAAAAAATTCCCTACCCTATACTAAATTACAAATAGCCCTTAAAAGGGCCTTTTGCGGGGCATTGCCCTAAAGTAATCAGCTCTTTTACCTATAAAAAAGTACAGTAACCCCCCCCAACATTAAAACCCACCACCCACACACCCAACCCTACTCTAAAACCCACCCAATCCCCCCTTAATAAAACCTAACAGGAACCCCTTGAAGATCACCCTACCTTGAGATGTCTTCACCCAGCCGGGCCAAGTGGTCCTCCAGAGGGGCAGAAGTCTTCATCCGATCCAGGCAGAAGAGGACCTCCAGACGGCCAGAAGTCTTCATCCAGGCGGCATCTTCTATCTTCATCCATCCGGAGCAGAGTGGGTCCATCTTGAAACCAGCCGATGCGGAGCATCCATCCAGACCGACAACTACCCAAAGAATGATGGTTCCTTTAAATCAGTGATTTGCAACCTTTTTTTTTGCCATGGCACACTTTTTTTAAATTAAAAATCCTGTGGCACACCACCAAATCAAAATTTTACAAAATCACACATTGTAGCCTAATACAGGATATATATATAGTGTGTATATATATACATATATATATATATATATATATATATATATATATATATATTTAGATTTATATACACACTGTACTGTGCTGTCATGCCGTGCCTCCTACAAACTATACATGACATATTGACATTCATTCACAAACAATCATAATGATTGTCTGTGACTGAATGTCAATGTCATGGTTGTAAATGATGCCTTATGAACCTGTCACATACCTCCCAATATTTCAAAATTTGAAAGAAGGTTACCCCCGCACTGTTGTCAGTCTGCTGCGGCACACCTGAGGATCTCTCACGGCACACTAGTGTGCCATGGCACACTGGTTGAAAAACACTGCTTTAAATGACGTCATCCAAGATGGTGTCCCTTGAATTCTGATTGGCTGATAGGATTCTATCAGCCAATCGGAATTAAGGTAGAAAAAATCCTATTGCCTAATGCAATCAGCCAATATAATTGAAGTTCAATCCTATTGGCTGATCCAATCAGCCAATAGGATTGAGCTTGAGCTTGCATTCTATTGGCTGCTACAATCAGCCAATAGAATGCAAGCTCAATTCTATTGGCTAATCGGAATTCAAAGGACGCCATCTTGGATGACATCATTTAAAGGAACCGTCATTCGTTGGGTAGTCGTCGGTCTGGATGGATGCTCTGCGTCGGCTGGCTTCAAGATGGACCCGCTCCACTCCAGATGGATGAAGATAGAAGATGCCGCATGGATGAAGACTTCTGGCCGTCTGGATGTCCTCTTCTGCCGGATCGGATGAAGACTTCGGCCACTCTGGAGGACCACTTGTGCCGGGCTGGGTGAAGACATCACAAGGTAGGGTGATCTTCAAAGGGTTAGTGTTAGGTTTTATTAAGGGGGATAGGGTTGGGCATGTGGGTGGTGGGTTTTAATGTTGGGGGGTATTGTACTTTTTTTTTACAGGTTAAAGAGCTGATTATTTTGGGCAATGCCCCGCAAAAAGCACTTTTAAGGGCTATTTGTAATTTAGTATAGGGTAGGGAATTTTATTATTTTGGGGGTATTTTTTATTTTATTAGGGGGATTAGAGTAGGTGTAATTAGTTTAAAAAAATATATATTTTTTTATTTTCTGTAATTTAGTGTTTGTTGTTTTTCTTATTTTAGTTTATTTAATTTAATTTTAAAATGAATCCTGAGATAGCTACAATTTAACTATTAGTTATATTGTAGCTATCTTAGGGTTTATTTTATAGGTATTTAGTTTTAAATAGGATTAATTGATTTAACTGTAGTAGTTTTATTAAGATTATTTTAAATTAGATTTAAGTTAGGGGAGTGTTAGGGTTAGACTTAGGTTTAGGGGTTAATATATTTATTATAGTGGCGGCGACGTTGCGGGCGCCAGATTAGGGGTTAATAAATATAATGTAGGTGGCGGCGATGTTAGGGGCAGCAGATTAGGGATTCATTAGTATAATGTAGGTGGCGGCAGTGTCAGGAGCAGCAGATTAGGGGTTAATAATATAATGCAGGTGGCGATGATGTCAGGGTGGCAGATTAGGGGTTAATAAGTGTAAGATTAGGGGTGTTTAGACTCGGGGTTCATGTTAGGGTGTTAGGTGTAGACGTAAAATGTTTTTTCCCATAGGAAACAATGGGGCTGCGTTAGGAGCTGAACGCTGCTTTTTTGCAGGTGTTAGGTTTTTTTTTTCAGTCGGCTCAGCCCCATTGTTTCCTTGTGCATGAGCACGTTTTGCCAGCTTACTGCTACTGTAAGCAGCGCTGGTATTGAGGTGAGATGTGGAGCTAAATATTGCTCTCTTTTTAGAGGCTAACGCCGGGTTGAAAAAAACCTGTAATACTAGCGTTGTCTTAAGTGAGCGGTGAGAAAAAAAGGTTTGTTAGCACTGCAAGCCTTACCGACAGAAACTCGTAATCTAGCCGTATGTGTTTATTCTAATAGGCGGAGATTAGAATTATCAAGTGCTAGGAACTACTGTTTCTTTAGATATATGCATGTTTCATCAGTCTAATCTATTTAACAGTGATAGAATTTACAAGTAGGTTTCAGTTTGCAAAAGGGTCAAGACCCTGCATTAGAAATCTGGATTACTAACAGATCGTATAGCCTAAAATTTGTTATAGCTAGCTCCTCTGCTACAAACAAGAAAAATATTGCGTAAATTGTCTTTACATTATTCACAAAAATCACTGATACACATTATAACAAAAATGTAATCACTGACTAAATGTCACAATAGCGTCTAAATGATACTATTGACTTTTTTTGTTTATTATGATCACTATGGCTACATGAGGGTCAAATCACATGGGATGCCAAACCGGAAGTGGTTTAAGATTCAAACCGTTACGTTTTTTTGTATTGCACAGAGGGGTATGTGTAATGATCATTTGTTTGTTCACTTATTTGAATATTTGCATAATTGATTGTACATGTTATTTAAGTATGTGTGTTGTTCACTTTTGCACTGTCTGAGGAAGGGGCTTGCGACCCCGAAACGTCACCACACAAATAAAAAGTTGTTTGTTTCAAGTTCAAATCCAGTGAGTGCCACTTCCCTATTACAAAGTTTACAAGGGTTCTTTTTGGATATATATATATATATATACCTTGTTATATCCACTGTATATACAGTATATATATTAATAAATAATATATATATATAAAACACGGAAATGGAATGCACCCTCAAACTGGACCTGGTTATACATCCTATGGCCCTGCAAAATGCACAACCCTGGGTGTTCAATAGCACTCACAGCCAGCTGTACAGTTTCCAGAGACCCAGGCACTTATCCCCAGACAAGTTAGGGTGTGCACAGGCCTTATGTAATCTCCCTAGACACATAAAAAACACGGAAACGAATTGCACTCTATAACTTGCCGGGGTACACATCCTATGACCCTGCATAATGCACAGCTTAGGGTGCTCAATAGCACTCACAGCCAGCTGCACAGTTTTCAGAGACCAGGCATTTATCCCCAGACATGTCTGGGTGCAAAGCCCATAGGGAAAATTACAAAACAAATATACCATATGCCTATTTAACTATTTTAAAACCTTTTTATTTATATTAAAATATTTTTTTATTAAAAATGTATATATTTTTATTGTGTTTTGTAAAAAAAATGTTTTTCTACAGGTCACAGTCACACTAAATATTGAATCGCAGTTTCAACTTACACTCAAGCTCAAACTATGACCTTCAACTTGTAATATGAGTGCACGTTAGGGTGTTCACAATCTCTAATTGAAGAATAGTTTGTACTAGATCAATGTTGGCCTCGCTAACCCTTTCCTGTCAATGTGAATTACCATGTTTTGTAATATCAAATTGCGTGCTAATGTTAGTTCCAATGATATTGCATATCGCGTCCCACTTCACTTGTAAGCTGGCCCATATTGTTTAATTTATGAATGCATTGCTCAGGAGAGAAAATGTTGATTTTGTAATAAAAAAGAGTTAGGAAAAACGCAAAACTTGAAAGAATGTACTCAGATTAAAAATAAATGTTGGGTATTTCAATTTATTTAGCATTTTACCAGAATTTTATTGTGTTCCAGTACTAGGGATGGGCGAATGTTTCGCAACATTCGAAAAACGGCACGAATTTTAACCCATTCGTTCGTTCGAATCGAATTTCGAATGTTTACATAACATTCTAACATTCGATTTTCGAATGTTCGGTTTCAAATTTTACGATTACATTCAAAAATATTATTTTTGAAAAATTCGAATTTAGATTGTATTAGTATTTCTAATGCTTTTTCTTTAAATGTAATATTCGAATTATGTAATATTCGAATTCGAATTTAGATTGTAATAGTTTTTCTAATGCTTTTTCTTTAAATGTAATATTCGAATTATGCAATACGTGTATTCAAATTTGAAAAATTCGAATTTAGATTGTAATAGTATTTCTAATGCTTTTTCTTTAAATGCAATATTCGAATTATGCAATACGTGTATTCGAATTCGAAAAATTAGAATTTAGATTGTAATAGTATTTCTAATGCTTTTTCTTTAAATGTAATATTCGAATTATGCAATACGTGTATTCGAATTCGAAAAATTCGAATTTAGATTGTAATAGTATTTCTAATGCTTTTTCTTTAAATGTAATATTCGAATTATGCAATATTCGAATTTGAAAAATTCGAATTTAGATTGTAATAGTATTTCTAATGCTTTTTCTTTAAATGTAATATTCGAATTATGCAATACGTGTATTTGAATTCGAAAAATTCAAATTTAGATTGTGATATTATTTCTAATGCTTTTTCTTTAAATGTAATATTCGAATTATGCAATATTCGAATTCGAAAAATTTGAATTTATATTCGAATTCGAAAAATTCGAATTTATATGTTTGTTATAGTATTTCTAATGCTTTCTTTAAATGTAATATTCGAATTATGCAACATTCTATATGGAAACATTCGAAATGATATATTTGTATCTATTATGTATCAATTTACTAGATTCCCTACCACATGAACTATTGAACTTCTGAATAGTATTTGTTAAATAGAATGTTAAATTTGAAATTTCGAATGTGGACATTCGATATAATTATAAACATTCGAATTTGAAAGTGACATTCGAAAACTGTAAATAACATTAAATTTTCGAATTGTTAAGAATATTCATTCTTATCGACATTCGGATTTAGAATTCGAATTTCGGTAATAACATTCATTCTACATTCGAAATTCGAAAATGTACACATTCGCCCATCCCTATCAGTACCTTCTCACAACATAAACTCACCCATACTTACATAGACGCAATTCAGTAGTGTTCCAACTAATCTGAAAAATACTTTTCTAAGAACATTTTGTAGTTGACAATGCATATTTTGGAAACAGCATAATTTGTAGTTTGTTTTCAATATTAAAACTTTTGTGCATGCTTGGTTGACATTGAGATATTAACAAACTTGACTGAAATTGACGGCTCTCATTTTTTTTCTGACGATGGTATTTTTCTGCATGCATAATTCTGTTTGTAAGAAACATAGCTATTTGTGTATTGTTTTTCTTCTTCAGATGACCTATTCAAGCATGCATAGTTAATATTAAAGCAAAACAAAACAGACATTTATTAAAAAAATAATAATCTCAGTTTTCATTTGAAACCTGTCCAAACATTAATATTCTAAACAAAAAATAAATAAAAATGAAAACACTTATTAAAGTGAGTGCAAAGTTTAAGGAATTAGTACCAGGTATCTAAAAATAATTTTAAAAACAGGGGCACTTTAATTCATTAAACTTTACAAGCACGCTTCTTTTTTTAAAATACTTACCATTGCTTTTTGGTAAACATTCTGCCGATCCAACGTTCAATCACCTTCTGTATTGAGCAGATCTATGACAAATCCAGCTTCCTCCAATTGTTGCATTCCCTCTTTGGTGTCCAGCTCGTGGGGCACGTAACGATTGGAGGAAGTCAGATTTGTCATCGATATGCTAAATACAGTAGGAGATGCGGGCAGAGGATCAGCTAAAGTTTATTGAATTAAAGTGCCCCTGTGTTTAATTAAATTTTTAGATACTGGGCAGTAATTTATTAAAGTTTACATTCACTTTAAACAAATATTAAACTTTACAGCATTTAATTTAATAAAAATGTTATATGTTCCACTTGTAGATTTCAACCTTAGACTTGTGCTTTTGGAGGCTTCAGATACCTCTTAATGTGGAAGAAAGCAGCTGCTCCTAGCACTGTAAGATCTGTGCAAATCCAGATCTTAGTGTGTTGCACTTTCACAAGAATAAATTTGGCTTCAAAAAGAACGAAATGCTGCAAACAGCTGCCTTCTTCTGCATTAGGAGGTATCCGAAACCAATGAAGGCACACATCTTATAAATATTATCCTTAGAATCCAAGTAAGTCATATGTGCTGGTATATTTAAATACAACAAATGTTAAGTGTGCTAAACAAATGACATACGGTATATAGGGTTAGATTACAAGTTAGGTGCTATATTAACATGTGCCCGTAAAGGGGCAAATTTGCCCATTTACAGGCGCACGTTAAATAATCAGCCAATACAATTGGCTGGTTAATGCTCCCCACGAGCTTGTGGTTTCACTTTGCGCTTAGCCCAAATTGACCCCAAAATAGAGGATTAACATTTAAAAATAAACATGAGCATTTTTATAAAAAAAAAAAAAAAAAAAACTGCACAAAGAAGTTATAAATAGTGATGTCGCGAACATAAAAATTTCCTCAACTGTTCGCGAACGGGGAACCGGGTGAACCGCCATAGACTTCAATAGGCAGGCGAATTTTAAAACCCACAGGGACTCTTTCTGGCCACAATAGTGATGGAAAAGTTGTTTCAAGTGGACTAACACCTGGAATATAAATAAAGTAAGCGGTGCTTACCCCCAGGCAGTGAGAAAGTGGCTTTCTTCAACTATTTATCCAGCGCATCTTCAGCGTGTGCACTAATGACATTCCTACGGATGCAGATAGGATCCAGATCCAGGCGTCTCGGTCCAATGACGTCAGAAGAATTTCAAGCTGTACAGAAAGGAAGCCGGCTAACCATCCGCAAATGAATCCACTGAGAAGTTGCAGGTAAGATGCAAAAAAGGGGGTTTATTTCACAGGTACAAACATAGCTTAAAAATCAAATGGGCATGCAGAAAAAATGCACCAAGCGGAGCTGGTCTGGATGGTTACAGAACAGTAACAAACAACCTGGACTGTGGCATGCCAGAGGGGGATCCATGGCAAAACTCCCATGGAAAATTACATAGTTGATGCAGAGTCTGTTTTTAAGCCATAAAGGGCATAAATCACCTAACATTCCTAAATTGTTTGGAATAACGTGCTTTAAAACATCAGGTATGATGTTGTATCTATCAGGTAGTGTAAGGGTTACGCCCGCTTCACAGTGACAGAGCAAACTCCCCGTTTAAAGGGAAGTCTACACCAGAATTTTTATTGTTTTAAAAGATAGATAATCCCTTTATTACCCATTTCCCAGTTTTGCATAACTAACACATTTATAATAATATACTTTTAACCTCTGTGATTATCTTGTATGTAAGCCTCTGCAAACTGCCCTTTTTTCAGTTCTTTTGACAGACTTGCAGTCTAGCTAATCAGTGCCTGCTCCCAGATAACTTCTCGTGCACGAGCACAGTGTTATCTATATGAAATACGTGAACTAACACCCTCTAGTGGTGAAAAACTGTTAAAATGCAATCTGAAAGAGGTGGGCTTCAAGGTCTAAGAAATTAGCATATGAACCTCCTAGGTTAAGCTTTCAACTAAGAATACCAAGAGAACAAAGCAAAATTGGTGATAAAAGTAAATTGGAAAATTGTTTAAAATTACATGCTATATCTGAATCATGAAAGTTTATTTTGGCCTAGACTATCCCTTTAACGCACCGCAAACAACTGCAAACAGTCCATTTGCACAACCACAAACTCCCCATTTGCACAAGGTTGGATACCAAGCTAGCCATGTCCCGTTCCTTGTCCTCACTGATGTCATTGAAGGTCTCTTCCACCACCCAGCCACGTACAACACCAATGGCTAGATTTAGAGTTTTGTCGGTAAGGACCCGCGTAGCTAACGCTGGCTTTTTTCTGGCCGCACCTTTAAAATAACTCTGATATTGAGAGTCCAAAGAATGGCTGCGTTAGGCTCCAAAAAAGGAGCGTAGAGCATATTTAACGCAACTTCAACTCTCGATACCAGAGTTGCTTACGGAAGCAGCCGGCTTCAAAAACGTGCTCGTGCACGATTCCCCCATAGGAAACAATGGGGCTGTTTGAGCTGAAAAAAAACCTAACACCTGCAAAAAAAAACCTAACACCTGCAAAAAAGCCGCGTTCAGCTCCTAACGCAGCCCCATTGTTTCCTATGGGGAAACACTTCCTACGTCTGCACCTAACACTCTAACATGTACCCCGAGTCTAAACACCCCTAACCTTATACTTATTAACCTCTAATCTGCCGCCCCCGCTATCGCTGACCCCTGCATATTATTATTAACCCCTAATCTGCCGCTCTGTAAACCGCCGCTACTTACATTATCCCTATGTACCCCTAATCTGCTGTCCCTAACACCGCCGACCCCTATATTATATTTATTAACCCCTAATCTGCCCCCCACAACGTTGCCTCCACCTGCCTACACTTATTAACCCCTAATCTGCCGACCGGACCGAGCCACTATTATAATAAAGTTATTAACCCCTAATCCGCCTCACTAACCCTATAATAAATAGTATTAACCCCTAATCTGCCCTCCCTAACATCACCGACACCTAACTTCAAACATTAACCCCTAATCTGCCGACTGGAGCTCACAGCTATTCTAATAAATGTATTAACCCCTAAAGCTAAGTCTAACCCTAACACTAACACCCCCCTAAATTAAATATAATTTTAATCTAACGAAATTAATTAACTCTTATTAAATAAATTATTCCTATTTAAAGCTAAATACTTACCTGTAAAATAAATCCTAATATAGCTACAATATAAATTATAATTATATTATAGCTATTTTAGGATTTATATTTATTTTACAGGTAACTTTGTATTTATTTTAACCAGGTACAATAGCTATTAAATAGTTAAGAACTATTTAATAGCTAAAATAGTTAAAATAATTACAAAATTACCTGTAAAATAAATCCTAACCTAAGTTACAATTAAACCTAACACTACACTATCAATAAATAATTTAAATAAAATACCTATAATTATCTACAATTAAACCTAACACTACACTATCAATAAATAAATTAAATACAATTCCTACAAATAAATACAATTAAATAAACTAACTAAAGTACAAAAAATAAAAAATAACTAAGTAACAAAAAATAAAAAAATATTTACAAACATTAGAAAAATATTACAACAATTTTAAACTAATTACACCTACTCTAAGCCCCCTAATAAAATAACAAAGAACCCCAAAATAAAAAAAATGCCCTACCCTATTCTAAATTACTAAAGTTCAAAGCTCTTTTACCTTACCAGCCCTGAACAGGGCCCTTTGCGGGACATGCCCCAAGAAATTCAGCTCTTTTGCCTTTAAAAAAAAACATACAATACCCCCCCTTCCCAACATTACAACCCACCACCCACATACCCCTAATCTAACCCAAACCCCCCTTAAATAAACCTAACACTAAGCCCCTGAAGATCTTCCTACCTTATCTTCACCATACCAGGTTCACCGATCGATCCAGAAGAGCTCCTCCGATGTCCTGATCCAAGCCCAAGCAGGGGGCTGAAGAGGTCCATGATCCGGCTGAAGTCATCATCCAAGCGGGAGCTGAAGAGGTCCATGATCCGGCTGAAGTCATCATCCAAGCGGGAGCTGAAGAGGTCCATGATCCGGCTGAAGTCTTCATCCAAGCGGAAGCTGAAGACGTCCGTGATCCGGCTGAAGTCTTCTATCAACGGCATCTTCAATCTTCTTTCTTCCGGATCCATCTTGCAGACCTCCGACGCGGAACATCCTGCTGGCCCGACGGACTACCGACGAATGATGGCTCCTTTAAGGGACGTCATCCAAGATGGCATCCCTCAAATTCCGATTGGCTGATAGGATTCGGAACAGCCAATAGAATGCGAGCTCAATCTGATTGGCTGATCGGATCAGCCAATCGGATTGAACTTGATTCTGATTGGCTGATTCCATCAGCCAATCAGAATTTTCCTACCTTAATTCCGATTGGCTGATAGAATCCTATCAGCCAATCGGAATTCGAGGGACGCCATCTTGGATGACGTCCCTTAAAGGAGCCTTCATTCGTCGGTAGTCCGTCGGACCAGCAGGATGTTCCGCATCGGAGGTCTGCAAGATGGATCCGGAAGAAAGAAGATTGAAGATGCCGTTGATAGAAGACTTCAGCCGTATCATCGACCTCTTCAGCTCCCGCTTGGATGAAGACTTCAGCCGGATCATGGACCTCTTCAGCTCCCGCTTGGATGATGACTTCAGCCGGATCATGGACCTCTTCAGCTCCCGCTTGGATGATGACTTCAGCCGGATCATGGACCTCTTCAGCCCCCTGCTTGGGCTTGGATCAGGAGATCGGAGGAGCTCTTCTGGATCGATCGGTGAACCTGGTATGGTGAAGATAAGGTAGCAAGATCTTCAGGGGCTTAGTGTTAGGTTTATTTAAGGGGGTTTTGGGTTAGATTAGGGGTATGTGGGTGGTGGGTTGTAATGTTGGGGGGGGGTGGGTATTGTATGTTTTTTTTTACAGGCAAAAGAGCTGAATTCTTTGGGGCATGCGCCGCAAAGGGCCCTGTTCAGGGCTGGTAAGGTAAAAGAGCTTTGAACTTTAGTAATTTAGAATAGGGTAGGGCATTTTTTTATTTTGGGGGGCTTTGTTATTTTATTAGGGGGCTTAGAGTAGGTGTAATCAATTTAAAATTGTTGTAATATTTTTCTGATAATTGTAAATATTATTTTATTTTTTGTAATTTAGTTCTTTTTATTTTTTGTACTTTAGTTAGTTTATTTCATTGTATTTATTTGTAGATATTGTATTTAATTAATGTATTGATAGTGTAGTGTTAGGTTTAACTGTAGGTAATTGTAGGTATTTTATTTAATTAATTTATTGATAGTGTAGTGTTAGGTTTAATTGTAACTTAGGTTAGGATTTATTTTACAGGTAAATTTGTAATTATTTTAACTATTTTAGCTATTAAATAGTTCTTAACTATTTAATAACTATTGTACCTGGTTAAAATAAATACAAAGTTACCTGTAAAATAAATATTAATCCTAAAATAGCTATAATATCATTATAATTTATATTGTAGCTATATTAGGATTTATTTTACAGGTAAGTATTTAGCTTTAAATAGGAATACTTTATTTAATAAGAGTTAATTTATTTTGTTAGATTTAAATTATATTTAACTTAGGGGGGTGTTAGTGTTAGGGTTAGACTTAGCTTTAGGGGTTAATACATTTATTAGAATAGCGGTGAGCTCCAGTCGGCAGATTAGGGGTTAATACTTGAAGTTAGGTGTCGGCGATATTAGGGAGGGCAGATTAGGGGTTAATACTATTTATTATAGGGTTATTGAGGCGGGAGTGAGGCGGATTAGGGGTTAATAACTTTATTATAGTAGCGGTGCGGTCCGCTCGGCAGATTAGGGGTTAATAAGTGTAGGCAGGTGGAGGCGACGTTGAGGGGGCAGATTAGGGGTTAATAAATATAATATAGGGGTCGGCGGTGTTAGGGGCAGCAGATTAGGGGTACATAAGTATAACGTAGGTGGCGGTCGGCAGATTAGGGGTTAATTATTGTAGGTAGCTGGCGGCGACGTTGTGGGGGGCAGGTTAGGGGTTAATAAATATAATATAGGGGTCGGCGGTGTTAGGGGCAGCAGATTAGGGGTACATAAGTATAACGTAGGTGGCGGTCGGCAGATTAGGGGTTAAAAAAATTTAATCGAGTGTCGGTGATGTGGGGGGGGCTCGGTTTAGGGGTACATAGGTAGTTTATGGGTGTTAGTGTACTTTAGAGTACAGTAGTTTAGAGCTTTATGAACCGGTGTTAGCCCAGAAAGCTCTTAACTACTGACTTTTTTCTGCGGCTGGAGTTTTGTCGTTAGAGTTCTAAGGATCACTTCAGACACGACTCTAAATACCGGAGTAATGAAGATCCCATTGAAAAGATAGGATACGCAATTGACGTAAGGGGATCTGCGGTATGGAAAAGTCGCGGCTGAAAAGTGAGCGTTAGACCCTTTCCTGACTGACTCCAAATACCGGCGGTAGCCTAAAACCAGCGTTAGGAGCCTCTAACGCTGGTTTTCACGGCTACCGCCAAACTCCAAATCTAGGCCCAAGGGTCCCCGAAAAGTGACAACAAGCCCCCTGGGACGCCTGCTGTGTTTGGTCTTCCACCTCCTCAAAGCCACCTTCCTCCTCTGACTCCTCTTCTTCAGACTCCTCTCTCTGCATTGCCTCTCTCTGCGTTATTATAAGGTGTATAAGGTGAGTTAAGTAGTACTATTCCTATACGTTTAATCCCTGTTACGTCCCCTATCAGGGGACATGTATATGGCATCGATTTTAGGAACCAGGAGATGGAAAAAGATGCTTGGTCGGTCCTCCTACTTCAAATTTGGGGCACTGCGCATGCAATCTAATGTGCCACCAGATAGGAGTGGTGTGTTAAGTAGTACTATTCTTATCAGTTTAATCCCTGTTACGTCTCCTATAAGGGGACGTGTATATGGCATCAATTTTAGGAACCGGGAGATGGAAAAAGATTCTTGGTCGGTCCTCCTACTTCAAATTTGGGGCACTGCGCGTGCAATCTAATGTGCCACCAGATAGGAGTGGTGTGTTAAGTAATACTATTCTTATCAGTTTAATCCCTGTTACGTCCCCTATCAGGGGACGTGTATATGGCATCGATTTTAGGAACCGGAAGATGAAAAATTATGCTTGGTCGGTCCTCCTACTTCAAATTTGGGGCACTGCGCGTGCAATCTAATGTGCCACCAGATAGGAGTGGTGTGTTAAGTATTTCTATTCTTATCAGTTTAATCCCTGTTACGTCCATGTGTGTAATGCTGCCTGACTGAGACATATCCCTGTTATCTACATCCTCTGGCAATAATGGTTGCGCATCACTATCACTCATTTCTTCCAACTGATGTGTAAATAACTCCTCTGACAGATCAAGTGAAGCGGCTGTGGTGCTAGTGTTGGTGGTGGCGGCAGGCGGGCGAGTAGTAACTTGAGAGGTGCCCGAAGCTAAGCTGGAGGAGGATGGTGCATCAAGGTTTTGAGCGGAAGCTGTAGAAGATTGGGTGTCCTGTGTTATCCAGTCAACTATGTCCTCAGAAATGTTCGAGTTCGGGGTACGTGGCCTTTGAACACTGGGAATTATTCTAGGGCCAAAGGGAATCACAGCACCACAAACACAATGGCCCCTGCGGGGTGGCCTGCCTCTGCCTGTCATTTTTTTTTTTCGATTAGTGGCACTATGCGTGCAAGCTACTGTGACAACAGATATGAGTGGCACTGTGCACTGGCAGAAGTTGGCAGAGTAGACACTGTAGGCCTGACACACACGCTTGCAGACAACTAACTGCTATTCAATCTATTACAGTCAAAATTGTATTTTTTTTTTAAATGTACACTACTGTTACATCAGATATGAGTTGCACTGGGGTGACACTGTGCCCTGGCAGGCACTGAAACGCACACGTGTGAAGGAAACTGACTGCTATTATTTAACACAGTCAAAATATTTTTTTTTTTTTTTTAAATGTACACTACTGTTACACCAGATATGAGTTGCACAGGGGTGACACTGTGCCCTGGCAGGCAGGCCCTGAAACTCACACGTGTGAAGGAAACTGACTGCTATTATTTCACAGACAAAAAAGTGTTGTTTTTTTTAAATGTACACTACTGTTACACCAGATATGAGTTGCACTGGGGTGACACTGTGCCCTGGCAGGCAGGCACTGAAATGCACACGTGTGAAGGAAACTGACTGCTATTATTTAACACAGTCAAAAAAGTGTTGTTTTTTTAAAATCTACACTACTGTTACACCAGATATGAGTTGCACTGGGGTGACACTGTGCCCTGGCAGGCACTGAAATGCACACGTGTGAAGGAAACTGACTGCTATTATTTCACAGACAAAAAAGTGTTGTTTTTTTTAAATGTACACTACTGTTACACCAGATATGAGTTGCACTGGGGTGACACTGTGCCCTGGCAGGCAGGCACTGAAACGCACACGTGTGAAGGAAACTGACTGCTATTATTTAACACAGTCAAAAAAGTGTTGTTTTTTTTTAAATCTACACTACTGTTACACCAGATATGAGTGGTGGCACTGGGGTGACACTGTGCCCTGGCAGGCAGGCACTGAAATGCACAAGTGTGAAGGAAATTGACTGCTATTATTTAACACAGTCAAAAAAGTGTTGTTTTTTTTAAATCTACACTACTGTTACACCAGAGATGAGTGGTGGCACTGGGCAAGTGGGCACAGTATACGCTGTTTGCCTGACACACACGCTGGCAGGCAGGCAACTGCAATTAGATTACACAGGAAAAAAAGAAAAAAAAGCAGACATGTTCTAGCCCTAAAAAGGGCTTTTTGGGGTGCTGTCCTTACAGCAGAGATCAGATGAGTCCTTCAGGACTGTAGTGGACACTGAATACACTAGCCTAGCTATCGATTTCCCTACTAAATCAGCAGCAGCTACACTGTCCCTCCTCTCACTAACAATGCAGCTTCCGAATGAGTCTAAAATGGATGCTGTCCAGGAGGTGGGAGGGTCTGCTGCTGATTGGCTGGAATGTGTCTGCTGACTGTGAGGTACAGGGTCAAAGTATTACTCAATGATGATCAATAGGGGGCAGATTGAACATCGCATATGTTCACCCGCCGTGGCGAACGCGAACATGCTATGTTCGCCGGGAACTATTTGCCAGCGAACTATTCGCAACATCACTAGTTATAATGGGTTAAAGTGAGGGGATGTGGGGTGTTAGAAAAAAACGCCACCTCTAGTGCCTTTACATTGAGAGTATGGGGGACTGTGTTTTCACTTTAAATATATATGTATACACATTTAAACACATATATATATATATATATATTCAGAATGCAAAAGTAGAGAAGGCGCTCAGGTAGAAAGGAATATGATGCTGAAAGTGCTATAAAAAGCACTATACTCAAAAGAGCAAATAATGTCGAGTTCCAGGCAGCAGGATATGTAAAAAGAAGAACTTTATTCCATTCGTTAAAAAGGACAAAACCAGGATGTCCTATACAGAGCCAGCAGTGACTCTAACAATCAGGCAAGTGAGCTGATCCCCATATATATATTCATATACATATATATTTCTTTATTGCTGCCCAACTTACAACGTCCTTGCAATGCAAACACAAGGTCCCATTCGCATTGCGTCTCACTAGTAATACCAGCGCACATATACATACGCCGGTATTATTAAGTAGAGTGCAAATATCGCACTTTAGAACTAAGTGTTCTCTGACCATCTACAAACACTTTATGGCAATAAAAGCATCACTATTAAATGATTGATTCAATGCACAAATAATGTCTACAGCCTTGGATTTTCATGATGTTTTTATTGTTTCATTGAAATAAAGGGTTATTAAACATTCATTAATCAGAGAGAACATACAATTTAAAAAAAAAACTTTCCAATTTCCTTCTATTATTTCATTTGTTTTATTCTCTTATATCTTTTGTTTATTTCAGTTCTTTTGACAGACTTGCATTTGTAAAATGCCCTGAGATAAGAGGTGGCCTTCAAAGGCTTAGAAATTAGCAGAGCCTACCTAGGTTTAGCTTTCATCAAAGAATACCAAGAGAACAAAGTAAATTTGATGATAAAAGTAAATTGGAAAGTTGTTTAAAATTACATGCCCTATATGAAACATTTAAGTTTAATTTTGACCAGACTGCCCCTTTTAGAAGGGAACCTCACCTTGCAGTTTGCATTTTGTAGTGTTTGCTATGCCACTCACCTCAACTTAGAGGGAACACTAGTTATTTCAATCATATTATTTAATTTAGCAGGCATTTTAATTAGCTAAGAGTGTCTTTCATAACAAACAAATATTCTCACACTAGCATCATCTGTCTTGGAATGTTACATCCCACTCCTGTAACTATTTCTTAAAGGCAATACTCTTAAATGGGTATACTGTATATACTGTGTATGTTCTAAAAGCAAAGTTTTAATATAAACTGTAAATACATTAACTGATTAATTATTTGTGTATGGAATCATTCAAAGTGTACAATCCCTTACACTAAAATACTTGTTGAGTTTAAAAATATTTTGAATGCATTATCACCTTGTTTACTGCAAATGTTTTTCAATAGCCAAACTCCACCCATCTTTTTCCTTATTTAGAGGAGCTAATCTGGACTTGTGACTGATATATACACTATTATCTTCTGTTATCATCCCTGCTGAAATCAATTAGGAACAGGTATCTACCAGGGTTCAGCTCGTGAAAACTGCCATTTGCACTACCAGTTTATATTACTGTCCCTTTAAAAACATGAATACGATGTATATATGCTGTTCGGCTAAATATTAGTATCAGATTTGTTACTGTTAATTCCAGTGGCAATTTTTCTACAAAATTCACCATTATAGTCTAAGGGAATTCTTTTGTTAAATCATTTCATAAGGTTTTTTTTAAATTCTAATTGACCTTATAACTTGTTAGATTTTTAGCAGCCTACCTTGACCTTTCTGGACCACCTGACTTTATGATTTGCCTCTGACCCTTGATAGTCAAAGTAATTGTAAATGGCTGAATGTCTCCTAGTCTCCCACTTCCACAGGAAAGGTTTAGATTTGACTAGGTAAGCTTGTATGACTAAATTCCTTGGTCTTGTAGCCATCACATTACAAGCCACATCTGGAAGAAGCACTACTAGCTATGTGTCGCGGTCGCTCCTCTTCTTCCGGTTCTCCGGCTACTCTGTTCCTGTGCGTTACGTTGCTTAGCAACACTACGCACATTCTGAGCCATCCTCCTTTGTTGACGTCAGACGGGCTTCTTATTCTGGCGGCCTGTTCTCCTGGTACCCTGAACTGCCTGATTTCAAGTTGCCAACCTCTGCTTCACTGACTACGGTATTGTTTAACCCTAATCTGCCTGATTACAAGTTGCCAAACTCTGCTGAACTGACTACTCTGTTGTTTATACCTGAACTGCCTGATTACAAGTTGCCAAACTCTGCTGAACTGACTACTCTGTTGTTTAACCCTGAATTGCCATATTACAAGTTGCCAAACTCGGCTGAACTGACTACTCTGTTGTTTAACCCTAAAACTGCCTGATTACAAGTTGCCAAACTCTGCTGAACTGACTACTCTGTTATTTAACCCTGAACTGCCTGATTACAAGTTGCCAAACTCTGCTGAACTGACTACTCTGTTGTTTAACCCTAAACTGCCTGATTACAAGTTGTCAATCTCTGCTGGACTGACTCCTCTATTGTTTAACCTTAAACTGCCTGATTACAAGTTGCCAAACTCTGCTGAACTAACTACTCTATTGTTTAACCCTAAACTGCCTGATTATAAGTTGCCAAACTCTGCTAAACTGACTACACTATGGTTTAACCCCGAACTGCCTGATTACAAGTTGCCAAACTCTGCTGAACTGACTTCACCTATCCCTGATCCCACACCTCCTTCTATCAAGTATCCTAGTACTACTACCCTGAACCTCAAGAACCACTTGACCCTCTGTGTGAGTACCTTGTTTTATAGAAGTTGTCGTGGGGTCACTTGCTGGGTTATACTCAGTGTGCTAGAGTGTTATTTGAGTTCACTCTCACATTTGGGTCTGATTCCGGACCTTGCCTAACCTGACACTATGAACCTTCTGGAGGAGGAAAGCATAAAGATGTATCTGAATATCTGCTCCTGGAGGTCAAGGTAGGGACCTTTGGCTTCCCAGGTCAGGCACCAAGATGCACTCAGATATGTCTGTCTGATGTGCAGTGTAGGGAGAGTTAAGCAGAGCATCCAACATGGTTGCAACCCACAGATTCAGATCAAGAAGTGTGTAGGTAGATAAACCCCATGCAGATACACTGACTGACATCTGTGGAACTACCTCAAAGGTTCACCCATCTCCACAATGACATGTGGGGCTGCACTCATAGATTCATTAGCTGCAGTCAACTCATTCTTTTAGTGAGACATAGCAAGGCCTGCACCACAGGGACCTCCATGAGACTCTATATTACTGAACTCACAGGACACACACACATAGCCAGACATGGATGCTGGTTCCAGATTATACATTTGCTAATATAGGTGCAGGAACTTTGAAAGGTGCGCTTCTGAACAAGTTTGGACTTAGCCTGCATGATGATCTCCCTTAAAACGAAGATTTTGATACTTCAAGTACTGTTAGTGACCATCTTTACTGATTTTAAGTAGAGGATAAACATGCACAAAAATCCTAATGTGATAACAGCATCGACATTTATTTACAGTAAGTTTCAATAATGACTGCATGATCTTTCAGCAGCTGCTTGTTATTGCTGTTGTTGTTGCTACTTTTTGATTTGGCAAAACTACAATAAAATGTTCAGCTTATTCCCACACTTCCAAATGGGTTTTTGGATCCTCAAAAAAAATAATATATATATATATATATATTTTCCTTATGGGGCCAAAAAGTTTCCCAGCGATCACAGTGCATTTTCGAGTCACATTTCAACAGCTTTGAAGCTCAGTTTTGGCTTTTTAGATTCAGCTTTGGGTCACCTGTTTTCAAACCTGTTCTCAGGCCTCCCTAAAAGGTCAGATTTTGAGGATATCTGAACTAGAGCACAGGTGAAATAATCAGTTGATTAGTAAACATGGTAATTTTGGATTCTCTTGACCTCTGCAGCTGTTTGCCTGTATACAGTTAGCTGGACAACTGTGAAGTGCCAGCCTGCTCTAATAGCACCATCGGCAGCCATTCACTTGTGAGTAGCCACTTGCTAAATTTGCACAATTTCTGGTTTGATGGTACAGGGCCATTTGACGCCTCTGTGTTTTCTTCTTCCAGATCGTTTGCATCATCAGGATCCTGACCATCCTATGACAGAGAGCTGCCTTCTTTTCCATTAGGAGTGTTTAATTATTATGGACTTTTTATTATTTGCGTATATTTTATTGTTTTGTTTTAGTTTGTTTTTCTTTTTCTTTGATATATTTTATGTTTAGTTTTTGTAGAGCGCCCCCTTGAGGAGATTTATGTAAGCACATTTTTCCTTTATTTCTTACAACATGGTTATTTAACTGCTCTCATCTAAGGTAATCCTGCAACCTGGCCTGTTGGGAAGGCCTGATGACAGATTTGAAGACCAGTGCTCTAGGCAATTGATAACTCCTTGGAAGGGCATTTTGAACAATTTTAACATATTTCATGGCTTTTATCTTGCTCATATTGCAAACACTCTGAAATGACCACAAGCAGTGCAGTATTTTTTCAGCTAGATTGCGAGTTTTGTGCGCTATAGAGAAATTAACAAACGCAAAAAAAGTTACGTTATTTAATTTCCTATAGCACTGCCATTAAAAGTTTTCAAACATATGCATTTTGCGTGCGATATGGTTGCGTTGCACGATTTCCCTATAGACATCAATGGGGAGAGCCAGCAAAAAAAAAAAACTAACAGCTGCAATCGCGGAAACAAAAGTTCCGTAATGCAGCCCTATTGATGTCTATGGGGAAATAAAAATACTGCTTAACACCCTAACATAAACCCTACGTATAAACACCCCTAATCTGCTGCCCCCAACATCACTGATGCCTGGCTAAAGTTATTAACCCCTAATCTGCCGCTCCCGATATCGCCGCTACCTAAATAAAATGATTATCCCCTAATCTGCCGCTCCCGATATCGCTGCCACTATACTACATTTATTAACCTCTAAACTGCCAGACCCCCTCATAGCAATAAGCTAAATTAAACTATATTAACTCCTAAACCTAACCCTAACGTAACCCTAACCCTAACATAACCCTAACGTAACCCTAAACCTAACCCCCCCTAACTTTAACATAAATAAATTAGATCTAAATTAAATTTACAATTATTAACTAAATAATACCTATTTTAAACTAAATACTTACTTACCTGTGAAATAAAACCTAAGCTAGCTAATAGTTATATTGTATCTAGCTTAGGTTTTATTTTTATTTCACAGGTAAGTTTGTATTATTTATTTTATCTAGATAGACTAGTTAGTAAATAGTTATTAATTATTTACTAACAACCTAGTTAAAAAAAATACAAACTTACCTGTGAAATAAAACCCTGCCTTACACTAAAACCAACCATTACAAAATATAAAAAAACCTACCACTACAAAAAATAAAAAAAAATATCATTACAAATATATATATATATATATATATATATATGTATATATATATATATACAAAAAAATAAATATTAGTCCTATTCTAATACCCTTAAAAAAAAAAAAAAAACTACTCTAGAATATACTACCAAGGGCCCTTTTTGTAGGGCATTGCCCTGAGATAAACTGCTCTTTTACTCCCAAAAAAATACAAACACCCCCTAACACTATACAAACCCCCAGCTCTTTTGCTAAAAATAACACCCCCTTAAAAATATACATTACACAAAATAACAAACAAATTATCAAAAATAAAAAAAATATTCCTATTCTATTACTCATAAAAAAACACCCCAAAATAAAAAACCTAATCTAGAATAAAATGCCAATGGCCCTTAAAAGGGCCTTTTGTGGGGCATTGCCACAAAGATATCAGCTGTAAAAAAAATACAAACACCCCCCAACAGTAAAACCCACCACCCAACCAACCCCCCCCCCCCCAAATAAAAAAAACTATCTAAAATAACCTAAGATACCCATTGCCCTGAAAAGGGCATTTGTATGGGAATAGCCCTTAAAAGGGCATTTAGCTCTTTTACTGCCAAGACCCTTAACTAAAAAATAAAACCCACCCAATAAACCCATAAAAAAAGCCTAACAGTAACCCCCTGAAGATCCACTTACAGTTTTTGAAGTCCCACTTGAACGATCTTCATCCCGGCAAAGTCTTCATCCAGCCGGCAAGAAGTCTTCATCCAGGCGGCCTCTTCTATCTTCATCCAGCCAGCGAAGTCCTCATCCAGACGGCCTCTTCGATCTTTATCCAGCCAGCACAGAGCAGGTCCATCCTGAAGACATCCGGCGTGGAGCATCCTCTTCATACGGTCGCCGCCATATACACTGAATCTTCAATGCAAGGGACATGATTCAAGATGGCGTCCCTTGCATTCCTATTGGCTGAAAATTTTTTATTCAGCCAATAGGAATTAGGGCTGCTAAAATCCTATTGGCTGTTCAAATCAGCCAATAGGATTTAAGCAGCTCTCATTCTATTGACTAATTAGAATTAGCCAATTGAATCTAGGGGTTTAGGGGTTAATAGGTAGTTTATGGGTGTTTAGTGTACTTTTTAGCAGTTTAGTTATGAGTTTTATGCTACAGCTTTGTAGCGTAACACTCATAACTACTGACTTTAGATGGCGTTACAGATCTTGTTGTTTTAGGCTGTAACGCTCACTTTTTAGCCAGAACGCAAAACTCCTAATACCGGCGCTATGGAAATCCCATGAAAAAAACATCATTTTTACGTGTGCGAGACTGACGTTGCGTTACAGGCTAAAATGTCTGTGGTACACCTATACCGACAACACTTGTACTAGCTGCGGTGCTGTTTTAACACTGAAAATGCCATATTTTCAGCGTTACAAGCCACAACGCAAAACTTGTAATCTAGCTGTTTGTTACTTAGTATATATATATATATTCAAGCTTCATATACATATGTATATGTGTTGACTACATGGTATTCTGAACAACTAAGGATTGTCACTTCAGGATTCCAATATCATTGCCATGTCATTTCTAATTTCATTTGAGAGCAGTAAAAAGCTGGCTTCAAGATTATTATTTTTTGTCCAGTGACTTATATTTTCTTTACTCCCACTTTTATTCTGAGATAGTTTTCACAATTACAACTAGGATCTATTAATATACATTACAATAAATGGTTTCAATATATGCATAAAAATTTACTTTAGGGATGAGCATGCTTTAAAAGTGCTCAGAAATATTATCCTTTGGAACAGCCTGAGTAAATCCATTAAACCCTGAATATTCATCTTGGAGATGAACTATTATTATAATATGCACCTTAAATGCATTCAATTTGCATATTTTTGTTGTTAAAGTAAAATATTTTTGGAATACCCTGAATAGAAAAACTGTGTGTATGTGTGTGTATGAGTGTGTGTGTGTGTGTGTGTGTGGGGGGGGGGGGTATTTATGTGTGTTTATGTGTATGTATTTGTGTTTATGTGTGTATGTGTGTGGGTGTGTTTATGTGTGTGTGTATATGTGTGTGTACGTGTGTGTGTACATGTGTGTGTTTATGTGTGTTTTTATGTATGTGTGTATGTGAGATGTGAGATACTTTGAAAATACAAGAGGCTACTGGAGACAAACTACAGGTGAAACTACCAAAGAATCTGCCTTGGTGCCTGGCAATGCAAGCAATACATAAATATATATATAATATAACATATTAAAATAAATAGCAAAACATTCCATATGGGAATTGAATACCTACAAAGGCTCATCCTAGTGTCATCTGACCTACAATATACATATAACTCAAACAGACAAATAACACATAATTAGAAAGAAAGAGTTTTAGGTATTGTTTATTAACATAAGGTCAGGGAATATACCCACTAAACATTTTACCTATAAACTGAAGATGGGGGCATTAGTCCCTAAGATTCTCCTACCATAAGAGATAAGGGCAGTGAAACCTGCAATGGAGCATGCACCTACAACTAAGATCAGTGCCCTGGGATCTACTTGGCTACCTACCAGCAGCGGGGGAGCAACCCAGGCCACCATCTGAATCATCTGACCCTCCCATCAACCTGGCTGTCAAACCCCTCCTTCATCTTTGGCAATACTCCAGGCCTGCCTCCAAAGGGTAAAGAGTACTTCAATCCATAGGGGCCTCAATGCTGCTAGCCATTCAGCAGTTCAGCTGCAAGGGGAAAAAAACACTACTATAATACTCCACATATTTACAGGATTACCTCAACTAACCATGCCACCAGTCTTTGCTCTAACCCTAAGGAAGTTATTATCTTATTGACACCATCCGCCTGCAAGAAAATTGAATAGAATGTGGGCTAAGGAGGGTGGAAAAAAACTACACTCCAGCAGGAACAGAAAGAGGCTGAAACCTTAAAGAACCTGAATGTTAACGGTTAAAGGCCTCATCTCACTGTAACAATGTTACAAACATACAAACACAGTAGAATTAAAGTTCCCATAAAGGCTGTACACCAGCACATTCGTGCTCAACCAACAACTTTGTTATCAATAAATCTGTCTTAAATTTCACCAGATTCCAGTTGAGCACTGAACCATGTTTAGCCATTATAGTCATAAAATGAAATGTTCTTTTTTTTTTATAAAATGTAATTTATCACTAGTGATGCAGCAAAACTATGGTCTATGTGTATGTATGTGTATGTATTTATATGTGTGAATACATTATTACGTGTATATTTATATTTGTGTGTGTATGTATATATATATATATATATATATATATATATATATATACTGTATATATACAAACACACACACACACACACATATATATATATATATATATATATATATATATATATAAAGTATATATGTATCTGAGTGTGTTTGTGTGTTTATATGTCTTTATACTTGTACACATATACACATATATACATACACACATACACATATATAAACATATATATATATATATACACTTTTGAGCCCTTCCCAGACAAACACCTTGACATTTATCATATCCCTTTTAAACAAATTAATTTTGTTTTGTTTCTAAATAGAAATACCTTTGTTCTATATGCAGAATATATATATATATATATATATATATATATATATATATATATAAATTCATATATATATATATATATATATATATATATAAATTCATATATATTTACAGCTATAGATATCTATTTTAAACTAGATAGATAGACAGATAGATAAATAATAGATAGATGGATATTGATTGCTTGATTGAACCCTTGTTCCACTGCTTATGGAAAGTGATTTCAAATGTGACCATGTGATGATCATTGTTAAATAAATATTATTTCACTTCTATGGGCTTTATTGCGGCTTTTTCCGTCCATCAGAAGTAGTGAGCATATTAAAAATTTCAAGTAAACCTGTTTGATACAGTGCAATTTAATGCATGTATGGATAGCAAAACTTCAGAGCTCTGGTTAACTGTAAAGCTAGACTAACAATTTGTAAAAAAAACACCTCAAAAATACATTTTTTAGTGCAGATATAATAACACTGTCTGATAATTTAAAAAAAAATGTTGCATAAAAAGTTATAAAGGCTCAAAGATATTAGGTATCAGGTGTTAGGAAAAAACATGCATGCTAAGGGCTTTAACAATATGGTTACATATATATATATATATATATATATATATATATATATATATACATACAGTTGTAATCAAAATTATTCAACCCCCATTGCAAATCAGGATTTTTGTCAAACTTTACAGACTTTCAGCTGTTTGTAATGAATAAATAAAAAAAAAGCAAATGAAATAGCTCAACACAAGAAATACTTCAAGTGGTTTCCCCAAATTCAACTGAAATGCAACTTTTAATTAATTCTGCAGTCCCAAAATTATTCAACCCCTAAATAGAATCCCTCACAACAGCACAAATATGCAAAATAGGTGTTGTCTCAAGCACACCTGATGCAACTAATCAAGGGCATCATTAGCTGCACCAGGTGTGCTTGAGCAAGAACACATGAAATACATGAATTGGCTAGGGGTTTGTTGAGTGTCACATTTGACTTATTGTTAGAAATATGGCTAAGTCAAAAGAATGGTCCAAAAAGTTAAGAGAAGAGATCATCACCCTTGACACACAAGGAACAGGATACAAAAAGGCACTGAATATTCATAGAGACACCACTGGAAGCATAGTTTGCAAGTTTAAAGTTAAAGGAACAGTGGCTACCCTACCAGGAAGGAGCATAAAAAGGAAGCTATCAACGGCTGCAATCAGAATTCTGAGAAGGCAGGTTGAAAAAACCCTTGAGTGACTGCAAAAGGCACTGAGGTTTCAGTGTGTACAGTAAGGTGCGTACTAAACACAGAAGGTTTCCATGCCAGAACTCCAAGATGTACACCACTACTGACCCAAAAGCACAAGAAAAATTGGCTCCAATATGCCCAAAACAATATAAATAAGCCACAGAAGTTTGGGGATTCTGTTCTGTGGAGCAATGAAACAAAACTGGAACTTTTTGGCCCGACGGATCAGGGGTATGTCTGGAGGAAGAAGAATGAAGCAAATTCTGAAAAGAACATTCTGCCTACAGTTAAGCATGGTGGAGGTTGGATGATGCTCTGGGGCTGCTTTGCATCCTCTGGCACTGGAATCCTACAGTGTGTAGAAGGCAAGATGGATTCATTGAAGTATCAGGAAATCCTAGGAGGAAACGTCATGCAATCAATTGGGGGGGAAAAAACAACGCCTAGATTTAGAGTTTTGCTTTAGAAGGGGTGCGTTAGCTACGCGTGTTTTTTTTTTCCCCGCACCTTTTAAACAACGCTGGTATTTAGAGTTCTCAGAAGGGCAGCGTTAGGCTCCAAAAAGGATAGGATTCTATCAGCCAATTGGAATTAAGGTAGGAAAAATCTGATTTGCTGATTGAATCAGCCAATCAGATTCAAGTTCAATCGGATTGGCTGATCCAATCAGCCAATCAGATTGAGCTCGCATTCTATTGGCTATTCCGATCAGCCAATAGAATGCAAGCTCAATCTGATTGGCTGATTGGATTAGCCAATCCAATTGAACTTGCATCTGATTGGCTGATTCAATCAGCCAATCAGATTTTTCCTACCTTAATTCCGATTGGCTGATAGAATCCTATCAGCCAATCAGAATTTGAGGGACGCCATCTTGGATGACGTCCCTTAAAGGAACCTTTATTCGTCGTCTAGTCGTCGGGAAAAGAGGATGTTCCGCGCCGGAGGTCTTGAAGGTGGAGCCACTCCTCGTCGGATGGATGAAGATAGAAGATGCCGCTTGGATGAAGATGTTTGCCGGTCCGGATCTCCTCTTCTTGCCGGATAGGATGAAGACTTCGGAGCCTCTTCTGGACCTCTTCTTGCCGGATAGGATGAAGACTTCGGAGCCTCTTCTGGACGGATTGGTGAAACCCGGCATGGTGAAGATAAGGTAGGAAGATCTTCAGGGGCTTAGTGTTAGGTTTTTTAAGGGGGGTTTGGATTAGATTAGGGGTATGTGGGTGGTGGGTTGTAATGTGGGGGGGTATTGTATGTTTTTTTACAGGTAAAAGAGCTGTTTTCTTTGGTGCATGCCCCGCAAAAGGCCCTTTTAAGGGCTGGTAAGGTAAAAGAGCTGTAAAAATTTTATTTTAGAATAGGGTAGGGCATTTTTTTATTTTGGGGTCTTTGTTATTTTTTTAGGGGGCTTAGAGTAGGTGTAATTAGTTTAAAATTCTTGTAATCTTTTTTTATTTTTTGTAATTTAGTGTTTTGGTTTTTATGTAATTTAGTTTAGTTGATTTAATTGTAGATAATTGTAGGTAGTTTATTTAATTAATTTATTGATAGTGTAGTGTTAGGTTTAATTGTAACTTAGGTTAGGATTTATTTTACTGGTAATTTTGTAATTATTTTAACTAGGTAGCTATTAAATAGTTATTAACTATTTAATAGCTATTGTACCTGGTTAAAATAAATACAAAGTTGCCTGTAAAATAAATATAGATCCTAAAATAGCTACAATATAATTATTATTTATATTGTAGCTATATTAGGGTTTATTTTACAGGTAAGTATTTAGCTTTAAATAGGAATAATTTATTTAATAAGATTTATTTTATTTCGTTAGATTTAAATTATATTTAACTTAGGGGGGTGTTAGGGTTAGGGTTAGACTTAGCTTTAGGGGTTTATACATTTATTAGAGTAGCGGAAAGGTCCGGTCGGCAGATTAGGGGTTAATACTTGAAGTTAGGTGTCGGCGATGTTAGGGAGGGCAGATTAGGGGTTAATACTATTTATTATAGGGTTTTTGAGTCGGGAGTGAGGTGGATTAGGGTTTAATACATTTATTATAGTAGCGGTGAGGTCCGGACGGCAGATTAGGGGTTAATAAGTGTAGGTAGGTAGCGGCAACGTTGGGGGGGGGCAGATTAGGGGGTAATAAATATAATATAGGTGTCGGCGATGTTAGGGGCAGCAGATTAGGGGTACATAGGGATAATGTAGGTTGCGGCGGTGTGCGGTCGGCAGATTAGGGGTTAAAAAATTTTATTAGAGTGGCGGTGATGTGGGGGGACCTCGGTTTAAGGGTACATAGGTAGTTTATGGGTGTTAGTGTACTTTAGAGCACAATAGTTAGGAGCTTTATGAACTGGCGTTAGCCCATAAAGCTCTTAACTCCTGACTTTTTCCTGCTGCTGGAGTCTTGTCGAGTTCTAACGCTCACTTCAGCCAAGACTCTAAATACCGGCATTAGAAAGATCCCATTGAAAAGATAGAATACGCAATTGACGTAAGGGGATCTGCGGTATGGAAAAGTCGTGGCTGGAAAGTGTGCATTAGACCCTTACCTACAAGACTCTAAATACCAGTGGAAGGCCAAAACCAGCGTTAGGACCCCCTAACGCTGGTTTTGACGGCTAACGCAGAACTCTAAATCTAGGCGCAAGAACAGTTAAACATAAAGTTTAAATCTTTGCAACCCCCTTATGCAATAAACAGTTTCAATTTTCCATAGTGCTCAAACTCTTCCTTTTCATACAGAACCTGACTTTAACGGAGAAACTGCAGGTTTCCTGAGCCTTTTTTTATGTTTTATGTGTTCTAATTGAGATCTTTTTTTGAATTATGGGTTATGAATTTAAAATGTCACAGGAGACCAGCAGCTGAGGTCATTCACAATATTTAAAAAGAAAAATGAAATTGAAACAGAGACAGAACAAAAAATACATTCTTCTTACACTGGTCAAGGCATTGTTATATCAGCAGTGAATTTGGAATGATATGTTCAAACTCTCTGTCCCTGGACACAAACTGCTTTCCTTAAAGACAAAATATACAGCCTTTGCATTGCACATCAGTCTCAACATTTTCCACTGCAATGATTTGCTGTGGGTACTACAGCAAATAAGTGGTCAAAGCTTTGGCTTTGAGACATTATTTTCAATTATATGCCTCCTACTTTGTTTTTTGTATAATTTAGATTGATTAATTTGTCTTAATAGCAGCTTCACAAAAATACAACCTTTATTTTAAACATTCACCAGACCATGGTCTCTAGTTATGAAGCTCCGTATTTTCCTGCATTCGCCGGCCCAATACGCTCACCTAAGCTCGCCTAACATCGCCGCCGCGGACCTGAATACGTTCGCCAAAGTTATCAAGAAAGCTGTCAAGAAGCCGCGCACCAAGTACGGAGCGATGAGCAGCAGACTGTTGTTAACTGACAGTCATTGATCTCGCTGCTCTTCGGCTTATTCGCAGCTTTCTTGCTAGCCTGTCACTAAGCACCCACACTATACTATACAGTTTTACCCCCTAAACCGCCACTCCCGGAGCCCCCCGCACCTAAATAAACTTATTACCCCCTAAACCGCTGCTCCCGGACCCTGACGCAACTATAATAAATATATTAACCCCTAAACCGCCGCTCCCGGATCCC
This sequence comes from Bombina bombina, assembly GCF_027579735.1. Classification (NCBI taxonomy): domain Eukaryota; kingdom Metazoa; phylum Chordata; class Amphibia; order Anura; family Bombinatoridae; genus Bombina; species Bombina bombina. The sequence goes on along the minus strand of NC_069499.1, from coordinate 1,522,170,610 downwards.
GCCGCCACTATATTAAATATATGAACCCCTAAACCGCCACTCCCGGACCCCACCGCCACCTACATTATACCTATTAACCCCTAATCTGAGCGGCTCCATCTTGAAGACCTCCGGCACGGAGCATCCTTCCAGCACGACGGACTAACAATGAATGACGGTTCCTTTAAATGACGTCATCCAAGATGGCATCCCTCGAATTCCAATTGGCTGATAGGATTCTATCAGCCAATCGGAATTAAGGTAGGAAAAATCCGATTGGCTGATTAGTAATGTTGGGAGGGGGATTGTATTTATTTTTTTTACAGGTAAAAGAGCTGATTACTTTGGGGTAATGCCCTGCAAAAAGCCCTTTTAAGGGCTGGTAAAAGAGCTGATTACTTTTGGGCAATGCCACGCAAAAGGCCCTTTTAAGGGCTATTTGTAATTTACTTTAGGGTAGGGAATTTTATTATTTTTTTTATTTATTTTTTTTTATTAGGGGGCTTAGATTAGGTGTAATTAGATTAAACTTCTTGTAATGTTTTTTTATTTTTTGTAATTTAGTGTTTGTTTGTTTTTTGTAATAAAGTTTAGTTTATTTAATTGTATTTTATTTTAGATCATTGTAGTTAATTTATTTAATTAATTTATTGATAGTGTATTGTTAGGTGTATTTGTAACTTAGGTTAGGATTTATTTTACAAGTAATTTTGTAATTATTTTAACTAGGTAGCTATTAAATAGTTATTAACTATTTAATAGCTATTGTACCTAGTTAAAATAAATGCAAAGTTGCCTGTAAAATAAAAATAAACCCTAAAATAGCTATAATGTAAATATTAATTATATTGTAGCTATCTTATGGTTTATTTTATAGGTAAGTATTTAGTTTTAAATAGGATTAATTTATTTAATTATAGGAATATTTATTTAGATTAATTTAAATAATATTTAAGTTAGGGGGGTTTTAGGGTTAGGGTTAGACTTTTAGGTTTTGGGGTTAATTAATTTAATATAGTGGCGGCAGTGTAGGGGGGGTAGATTAGGGGTTAATCAATGTACTGTAGGTGGCGACGGTGTAGGGGGGCAGGATAGGGGTTAATAAATGTAATGTATGTGGCGGAGGGTTCCGGGTGCGGTGATGTAGGGGTTAAACAATTAATTTATTTGCGGCGGGGTCCGGGATCGGCAGGATAATGGTTAATAATTTTATGTAGGTGGCGGCAGTATAGGGGGTGGCAGATTAGGGGTTAATAAGTATAATGTAGGTGGCGGCAGGGTCCGGGAGTTCATATATTTATTATAGTTGCGGCGGGGTCCGGGAGCAGCGGTTTAGGTGTTAATACGTATAATGTAGGTTGCAGCGGTGTCGGGGCGGCAGTTTAGGGGTTAATAAGTATAAAGTAGGTGGCAGCGGTGTAGGGGGGGCAGATTAGGGGTGTTTAGACTCGGGGTACATGTTAGGGTGTTAGGTGCAGACACTTCCCATAGAAATCAATGGGATATCGGGCAGCAGCAAACATGAGCTTTCGCTGCTGTCAGACTCCCATTGATTCCTATGGGATCCGCCGCCTCCAGGGCGGCGGATTGAATACCAGGTACGCTGGCCCGGAATAGTGGCGAGCATACCTGCTAGTTCTTTGATAACTAGTAAAAGTAGTCAGATTGTGCCGAACTTGCGTTCGGAACCTCTGTAGTGACATAACCATCGATCTGTGTTGGACTGAGTCCGGCGGATCGTATGTTACGTCACTAAATTCTACTTTTGCCGGGCTGTAGGGCTTGATAACTACAGCGAATCAGCCTCGCCACAAATACGCTGCGGAATTCCAGCGTATTTGCGGTTGACGGCTTGATAACTAGAGGCCCATGTTTGAGTTGACACAAAATCATCATCTCTAAATTGATCTCAAAATATTATTATTTTATAATAATAAAATTATTTTGTTTACTAATACCCTCTATTACCCTCTGTTACTCATACATTTCTTACATGGTTGAATCTATATCCATTTTGCTTCTCAAGGGATCTTGAGGCTCCTCATCTGTCCCTGACTCAGCCTAGTGGGAACTTTCTCAATATTTCTTTATACTATTATAGTATCTTAGTATATCTCTATTTTATTTTTTTTAGCCTAGTCCATTTTGTGTATTTTACCCCTTCTCAACTGGCCTGCTCTTATTCCTCACTTGCTCACAAATGTTCCTTATGCTCAAACTTCTATCTCTCCCTAGGCTAACCTAATGGTCTGGCTTCTAAACTTACATACTTGCTTTTCAAATAAAGATAGCAAAAGAATGAAGAAAATTGATAATAGGAGTAAATTTGAAAGTTGCTTAAAATTGCATGCTCTATCTGAATCTGAATCATGAAAGAAAAAAATTGTGTTCAGTGTCCCTTTATCTTCACTTCTTGGGGCTGAATTATCAAGCTCCGAAAGGAGCTTGATGCCCCTGTTTCCACGTGAGCCTTCAGGTTCACCGGAAACAGCAGTTATGAAGCAGCGCTCTAAAGACCGCTGCTCCATAACTTGTCTGCCTGCTCTGAGGCTGCGGACATCAATCCGCCCGATCCTATATGATCAGGCTGATTGACACCCCCTGCTAGAGGCCGATTGAATCTACAGGGGGCGGCATAGCACAAGCAGATCACAAGAGCTGCTTGTGCAATGATAAATGCCGACGGCGTATGCTGTCTGCATTTTCGATGTGTGGCGGACATGATACGCTACATCGTATCATGTCTGCTCACACTTTCATAAATCGCCCCGAATATCACTATTCCTTACTTTCACTCCCTCTCACACTATTTCTCTATTCCTCTCTTCGCCTCTCCCTATTTCTCTCCTTTACCCTAAAGCTCTCATTATCAGACCTAATATTGGCTCCTAATCAATTCCTCTATCTCTCTCTATCTCTTTTAATTCTCATTATTATTATTGCTGTTCTCTCCATCCCTTCACTCATACTTTACAAAAAAATATAATTAGTTTAAAAAAAAATGTTTTTGTTAAGAAGTTTATGTGTGTGACATGTGTGTGTAATGTTTTATTGCACGTATAAATGTGTAGGTTGCCCAAACTTAACATTTAAAAAATTCTAAATAATCAACCCTAGCCTGTATTTTCCTCCCAGTGGATAACAAGAATATAACAGAAATACAGATCATTAGCAATGTCTTATAGAGTATAGAAATGTATTGATTATTTTGATGAAGCAGTCATCTGCCATTGGCTGGTGGTTTAATGTTCACTCAATGAACATCTTTAAAAATCTTGCAAGAAATATTGTATCTGAAAATCTGCAATGTTAGTTTTCTATACAGCACCCATTTAAATGAATTGGCTCAGAAAATTAAGCCAATAATTACCCAGGCAACATAGAATTATTTGCATGGCAAACACTTTATGTCCTGAAACAAGGATTATTGTTTGAAAGGTACGATATTTGTAATATTCTCTGTAGAATTAAAGATTTATAATGTTAATTTATTCTTGGGTAAAGAAAGTTTTAAAGGGACATGAAACACACATTTTTTTTCCTTTCATAATTCAGATAGAGAATACAATTTTAAACAAATTTCCAATTTACGTTTATTATCTAACCAGGCAAGAAGCGGAAGTCGACATAGATGCTCCTCTTCATCCGATCGTCTGTCGTACACTGAAGAAAGAATGCAAAGTACCGCAATCAATTTGGGGTACCTTGCATTCCTATTGGCTGAATTTTTTAAAACAGCCAATAGGATTAGAGCTACTAAAATCCTATTGACTGTTCAAATCAGCCAATAAGATATCAGTAGCTCTCATACTATTGGCTGATTTTGAAAATATGGGGTACCTTGAATTTTTTCTTCAGTGTTCGGCGGACGAGAGCATGAAGAGGAACCTCCATGCCTTCTCCAAGAACTGCCGCCGCTGAGAAGCACCACTGCCGCCGCCAAAGAGCGCCACCGTCGCCAATGATTTCTGCCAAGGATCACCAATTCTGGGAAGACCGCTCCGGACCTCCGCTCCCTGCGCCGCCATCACTGTGGATAAAGATGATGGACCCGAATGGAAGAAGAACTTCTCCACTGGACTTCTGAAACCGTGAGTACCTATTTGGGGCTTTAGTGTTAGTTTTTTTTTATTTATTTTTTATTTTTTTAATTTTTTAACTTAGGTTTTTTTGGGGCATTTGGAAAAAGAGCTAATGCGCTTTTAAGGGCAGGGAAAAAAAAGCAAAATGTCCTTTAAAGGGCAATGCCGATACAAATGCCCTTTTCAGGACAATGGGTATATTAGGTTTATTAGTGTTAGGTTTTTTATTTTGGGGGGTTTGTGGGTGGGGGGTTTTACTGTTTGGGGGGACTTTATTTATAATGTAAAAGAGCTGTTTAACTTAGGACAATGCCCTACAAAAAGGCCTTTTAAGGGCTATTGGTAGTATAGCATTAGATTAGGGGGTGTTTTTATTTTGGGGTACTTTTTTTCATAGGGATTAGGTTTATTTTTTTTATTTTGGATAATGTGTTTATTATTTTTTGTATTGTTAGCCATTTTTATTTTGTGTAATTAGATAAATCTAATGTAATTTTTTTGTATTTTTTCTTGTAATGTAGTTTATTTTTATTATAATTAAGGGGTTAATTTCGGGGGGGTGAGGTTAGGGGGCTTAGTCATTAAATTAGTTTTTTGCATTGTGGGGGTTGGCAGTGGAGGAGTTAAAATAGATGTATTAGGTAGTTTGCGATGTTGGGGTTTACTGATTTAGGGGTTAATAATTTTATTAGGTAGTTGTTTTTTTTCTTAATACTTCGTGCGGGCAGTTAGTTTATTTTTTTCTTAATACTTCGTGTGGGCAGTTAGTTTATTTTTTTCTTAATACTTTGTACGGGTGGTTCGCTTTTTGTTTTTGAATACTTATTGCAAGCAGTTATTTTTTTTAATACTTATTGAGTGCGGTTAGATGTTTTTTTCATACTTATTGCAGACATGTTTTTTTTTTTTTTTGTAATGCTCCGTTTGCCTTCACTGCATCCCAGTGGATTCCCAAAATAGCAGGGTGGTGAAAGAATCCACCTGCAGTGGATTCTTTAAACACCCTGCCATTTTCAGAATCTACCTGGATGCAGCTTCATTCTGTTGGCATTCTATTGGCTGCCTTGCGCTGCCAACATTTCTTTGAGAAATGAGAATGCATGCGCAACTGCCGACGGCGATGGACATTACAAATGCAATTATAGTATAGATTAACTTCATTTTCTTGGAATCCTTTGTTGAAGAAAAAGCACATGAGTGAGCCAATAACATGAGGCATTTATGAGCAGCTCTTGAGCCTATCTAGGTATGCTTTCCAACAAAGGATATCAAAAGAACAGAACAAATTAGATAATAGTAGTACATTGGAAAGTTTTTTAATATGCCATGCTCTATCTAAATCATTAAAGAAACAAATTGGGTTTCATGTCCCTTTAATAATGAAATATTAGAAGACAAGAATTTACAAAAGAGTTGTATTTATTTTATCACATTTTGTTCCACAAAATAATTTATTTTTGGTTTGCTTAAAAAGAATTCCAGGGGGTATCAAAGGACCCAATTGGTCCTCCACTTATAAAATATTTTATAGTGGAGGTCAGAATTAATTTACAGAATCAGTTTGTTGCTGTATTATTCCTCTTTGAGGATGACATATTCCTGCTTTAATCTAGCTATGAAGGTGAACTTTTGGAAATGTTATGCAGATTGCTATCATGTAGATATGCAGCTATATATCTGTCCACATATGCTGTAAGTAGATTTATGTATCTCTCCTGTCTCTTCTCATACTTGTTATTGTCAACCACCTCACCTCACTTATTGGGGTGGAAGATCTGCTGGGCCTGAACATGGTCTGCGGTACCAGGGTTTAGAAGGTACTTTTCTGTTGCCTGACTGTATTGGCCTCCCTAGCTCTGAGCCCAAAAGGAAAAAGGGCTCTCCTCCTATGAGCTGGAAAGTTGCCAATATCTCGGCTGTTTTATTCCGCATACCCAGCTTTCATATAGAATAAGTGGCGTGGAGGGTTCTGAAAAATTGTATATCTTTTAATGGTCCCTGAAGTCTGGTTAAAAAGGGGAGAGATATTATCTGGTTTAAAATTGAAAAAATTGCTTAAGAGAAAATAAGAGCAAGTATTAATACAGATAAGAATCTATGTTCCTACTCCACAGAACAATTTAACCGGGCTTGGCTTGACCGAAGAAAACTGGCTGGCCCTTAGGATCTTGGAAATACTTTTACATTTAAGACACTTGAAACAAACAAACAATTCCTCTATGTGCTTTCTGGGCACAAGAGAACTTTCCTGTGCAAGAACCGTCCATATATACCTTTGCTGTTAATGCTTGAACCTATCTGTGTAGTTGATGTACTTTGGTTATATGTAATTGGGGGCCAGGTGCTTATTTATTTATTTTTTTTCTTTGGGGTTTTGTGCTTTGAGTTGCAAGGAAGACTTGATATCCAGGAAAAAATGGTAGCCACTATCTCTGTATTGAATAAATGGTAGTAAATTAAAGTAACAGTATAGTTATCAAGTCCAGCAGGTTAATATAGGTGGCTGAGTTGTTAGATCTCTAAACACAATTTAATGTTCTAAATTACACACTGAAGGTATATTTCTCATTATTGTCACTTGCTTAGAGATGATTCTAGAATTTGCATAGGGGGTGTGAGGTAATTCTCCCTACATAAAAACAAACTAACAAACAAAAAAACCCACCAACAACACACATCACCAGTGGCATATTTAGGGTTTGTGCTGCCCTAGGCATATATAGGTAGGTATATATATATATATATATACATACATACACACATATACACAATATATATATATATATACACACCACACACAATATGTATATATATATATATATATATATATATATATATATATATATATATATATATATATATATGGTACAATAAAGACAAGTCAGTAAAAGCAGACTAGGGCAGAAATTACATGGAATGCTGATGCTTTCTAGAAAGATTATAATCTAACTAAGTAGAATAAAGATTCCACCTCTCCATGTTATGGAAAGACACCCCAGATTCATATTATTCTGAAGAAACATAACCCATACATTACCTTATTGCCAGTATAACAGATTTTCCATCTAACTGACATCTCAATTAGTGATGACCCGAACTGTTCACGGCAAACTTAGGTTGTTTGCGTTCGCAGCTGCGGGCAAACACATGCGATGTTTGATCTGCCCCCTATGTGTCATCATTGAGGAAACTTTGACCTTGTATGTCACAGCCTTCTGACACATTAGAGCCAATCAGCATCAGACACTCCCTCACAGACCCTCCCCACTTCTTGGCAGCAGCCATTTTAGACTCATAACGACCTTGCTTTGTTAGTGAGAGGACGTTTTGTGTTGCTGCTGCTGACATTATAGGGAAATAGATAGCAAGGCTTGTGTATTTAGTGTCCACTACAGTCCTGAAGGACTCATCTCATCTCTGCTGCAAGGACAGCACCCCAAAAAGCCCTTTTTAGGGCTATAAATCGAGCCTTTTTTTCTTTTTGTTCTTCGTATTTTTATTAGCATTTGCCTGGCTTTCAGCCTGTGTGTAAGGCTCATAGCATATGCTGTGATTACTGCCACCACTGATATCTGCCTAACAACATTAGTTTAAATTTAACCAACAAAAATTTGAAATTATTTTGCTAGTGTAATTTATTTTCATTTTCTATCAGGCCTGTGTCACACAGCATATACTCTGGCTCATTGCTCTGTGCCAGCCACCAGTGGTCATATCCGCTTATAACATAAAAAACTTTTAAATAATTTTGCTAGTGTAATCTAATGTAATTTTCTATCAGGCCTGTGTCTGTCAGGCTCACACATTTTATACTTCAGTTTTTTTCAATCCTTTGGTTAATTGCTCTGTGCCAGGCAGCCACCACTCATATCTGCTTCTCCTTATTTTAAATAAAAAAAAAACTTTTACATTTTTTTGTTAGTGTAATCTAATATAATTTTCTATCAGGCCTGTGTGTTTTGTTGACTTACAGAGCATACTGTGTTTAATTGCTGCCCTCCCTAGTCTATGAGCCACGACTCATATGTGTTTAACCTTTTTTTTAATATCCCCCCCAAAAAAAACTTTAAATCATTTTTCTAGTGTAATCTAATAGTATTTTCTATCAGGCGTGTGTGTTTATCTGACTTACAGATCCTACTGTTTTTAATTGCTGCCCTTCCAAGGCTATCAGCCACGACTCATATGTGCTTAACCTTTTTCTTTAAATTCCCCCAAAAAATCTTTAAATCATTATGCTAGTGTAATCTAATTTTATTTTCTATCAGGCCTGTGTCTAACTGTCTATCTGACTTACAGAGCATACTGTTGTTAATTGCTGTCCTACGTAGCAGCCAGCCAGTGCCACCACTCATATGTGCACTGCTTAACATTATTTTAATATTAAAATATAAACTTTTAAATTATTTTGCTAGTGTAATCTAACTTAATTTTCTATCTGGCCTGTGTTTTTGTCACTTACACAGCATACTGTGTTAAATTGCTGCCCTACCTAACCGGTTGTAGTAAACTGCTAAGAATAGTACTACTTAACACACCACGGGTCACAGACCGCATGTCTTATTGTTATACTCTGTCAGGGAAATTATATATATTTCAAATCGATTTATTTATCTATCAAATCGATCTAACTATCAAACGTATCTATCAAATGTAGATTGCATCTATTGATCAATGTAATTCGTATCTATAAAATGTATATTACATATTTTGGTTGATGTCATTCGTATCTATAAAATGTATATTGCATCTTTGATTCGATAACATTCGTATCTATCAAATGTATATTGCATCTATTGATCGATGTAATTCGTATCTATCAAATGTATATTGCATCTATTGATCTATGTAAATTGTTTCGATCATATGTATATTGCATCGATTGAGCTATGTAATCTATGTATCTATCTATCAAATCTATCTATCTCGTGGTTGTGCAAATGGACTGTTTGCGGTTGATTGCGGTGCGTTACACTTGGAGTTTGCTCCGTCACTGTGAAGCGGCCGTAACCCTTACACTACCTGATAGATACGACATCATAACTGATGTTTTAAAGCACATTATTGCAAACAATTTGGGAATGTTAGGTGATTTAGGCCCTTTATGGGTTAAAAGCAGACTCTGCATAAACTATGTAATTTTCCATGGGAGTTTTGCCAGGGATCCCCCTCCAGCATGCCACAGTCCCGGTGTTAGTCCCCTTGAAACAACTTTTCCATCACTATTGTGGCCAGAAAGAGTCCTTGTAGGTTTTAAAGTTCGCCTGCCTATTAAAGTCAATGGCGGTTTGCGCGGTTCACCGGTTCGCGAACAATACAGGAAGTTCGAGTCCACAGTTCGTGAACCGAAATTTTTAAGTTCGCGACATCACTAATCTCAATACCTATATAAATTACATTACCCAAACCCACGTGCAGACATTAGAATACTATTAAGAATTCTAGACTGGGTGTATCCAGGTGTATCTGAGCAATACCGCAATAATATATTAGTACAGTAGTACACAAATGTACCAATGTCATTACAGATCCTAGAAACACAGGTTATTGGCTTCTCATGTTTATTTGTTCATAGTGATCCTAGACCCCATGTCATGCATAGGTACCCCAGCTCGATTTAGCCATAGGTGCCACAGACCTAACATAACTTACAGTTACCACAGCCCAGACACTCCCACTCCTCGTTATACTCGCAGGTATTGCTTCTCTTCCTCAAGTTGCTGGTGAAGAGACAACGAGAACCCAAAGAGACCCCCGGGCACCCCAGCTTCCTTCAATACCGGGAACTGAGTGTCCACATTAAACCCAGAGCTAAAATGGCACAAACCAATAAGTAAAGGGGAAACCAAAATCCAAGAACAATGCAATTTGAGATGGTCTGACACAGTCTAAATGACTCCTTCATATGCCCCTGCTGCTCCACTCCAGTCCTCCAATAATCAGTCTCCCGGCCTTCTCTGTTTTCACCTTAGCGGAAAGCTGTTCACGTGACCGCTCAGTGGAAAACCTAAAACAACCCTGTCAAAAATATCTTTTTTTTTTTTTTTTACAGCCACATAGTTAGTGCAGTGGCCGGGGAAAGTGCCACCCCCCAAAATCTGCCACCCTAGGCAAGGGCCTTGTTGGCCTATGCTTTAATACGCCCCTGCACATCACATACACCTATATACAACACTTATAGATTATACTTATATATTGTGTGAGAAAACTACTCACAGGATTCTTTGTTGCATGCCACTTTGCAATTCCTTCACCTAATGATTGTGCTTTTTTTTGCAATCTGATATTAAGGGTCAAGTAGTCACTATACATTTTGTATTTTCACAAACTTTTGATGGAAAAGTTTGTCACTATTCCTAAAAATAGATCTCCAGCCATGCCGCCGAAGAAAGATAAAAATGTAAAAAGTGGCTTAGATAGCCTACTAGATATACCTGGTACCCCCAATGAAAATACAGATTCACAAATGATGTTTAACCAGATTGCTGAATTAATACCCACTAAATTTGAGGCGGTGAAAAAAGAAATAACGGGCCTAACAAATGAGTTTAGACAATTTGCCAGTAGAATTACGAGGTAGAGGCTAGGGTATCTGATCTGGAAGATCATTTTAGCTCCCAAGAAACCACATACAAATCTCATTCAGAAAAAATGAAATCACTCCAATCCAGACTAATAGACTTGGAGGACAGGTCCTGTAGAAATAATCTTAGGGTAGTGGGGCTCCCAGAGACATGTGAGTTTGAGGATTTAATTAAGTTTGCTATACAAACTTTACCCAGAATGATTGGTATGCAGCCTCAGACAGAGATAATCTTGGTAGAACGGGCACACAGATCTGGATTTTCAATTAAATTCTGTGATGGGAATACGCATAGTGGTCATATGATACCGCAATTTCTAAGGTTAATATTCTGAAGTACTATAGAAAGGTTAATGCATTAATGGTGGGTAGCACTCATATATACCTGTTCCTGGACTTCTCGGGAGAAAACTCTGCCAGAAGAAGGGAAATTGCCACATACTGCTCTGCTCTTATTAATGCTGGGCTTAGAGTTGGAATGAAGTACCCAGCTCAGATTATAGTTGACGTAGAAAGGAACTCTAGGACACTCAATAATAAAGAAGAGGCAAAACATTTTCTGGAGGAAACTAAGATAGACTATGTATTGCCTGATAGAAGAGGTAACCCTAGGACTTAGTTTGAAGCTCACTAGGAGCCAGGGAATATATATTTTATTGGCAATAAACAGACAGGCAGGTTGAGCTACGGTTGTTTAATGATAAGGTTGTTTCTTAATGTCAACCCTTCAAATACCAGAAGGGTTCATAGTGTGTTATTATTTAATTTACGGGGTCACAAAAACTATGGATTTTAATTTTTGTTTGCTATAAAAATAGATACCAATCCTTTAATGAAGCAGTTAGATGGGCTTTCTTTTTTTTCCTCACTTCCCCCTTCCTCTCCCCCCCTCCTCCTTGCTGGAATGTAGAGGAGAACAAATTTGAGTCAAAATGGATTTAGATCTTAATGTGGTATCTTGGAATGTGGGAGGGATAACATCCCCAATAACGATGACAAATATTCTTAGACTGCTTAAACAGCAAAAGCCATGTGTGATTTTCCTACAAGAACTCCATTTAAAAGTTAATTAAATAGATAAATTGAAAGTTTTGTGGATATCAGAGATTATTGCGACACCTTGCACCAGTAGGAAATGTGGGGTTGCTATCTTATTGAGTAAGAAATTTAAATATAAAATACTACATCAGGAATTGGATCCACTTGGCAGATTTATAATTTTACAAGTTGAAATAAATCAAATAAAGTGGCGGTTTAGCAATATATATGGCCCTAATAATTTTGATATGGCATTCTGGAATAATTTGAAAGTAAAATTTGTCCCCTTCCTGAACCAAAATCTAGTGCTGGCTGGCGATTTTAATATGTCTTTATATCCAGAGATAGATCGATTTTGTTTAAATTCGCCAGCTTGCTATTTGTTAGAAGCCACATTTTTCAGGGAGTTTTGTAAATCATTAAAGCTGAAAGATATATGGCGCATTCAGCACCCGGGCGCTCGATCCTTTTCATGTGAGTCGAAGTAACACAAGAATTTCCCGAGGATAGACCTCTTCCTAATAGAAGAGATATTGTTATTGTAAGATGTAGATACTCATATATCAGAAAATCTTCTGTCAGACCATGCCATAATTACCCTAAAAATGTATACGCCTTTAGTCCAGAATAGAAATTCTATTTACTTACCAAAGTATATGGTAAATAACATGCAATTCTCTAATTGGTTGAGGGAAAAATGGTGAGAATACTACAGGTACAATCAAGAGTATCTCCAAAAAATAGAGACCTTCTGGGAAGCAGGGAAGGCGGTTCTTAGAGGGATAATAAAAGCATACATGATTAGCATAAAAAAAGTAAGAAACGTGAAATACAATTGGCCAATCAGGTTTTAAACGCACATTGGATTTATTTGAATGTGCCAAACACTATAAACTGGAATAAGTATCAACATGATAAAGTGGAAACAGAGTATTTTTGTAAAGTAAAATGGTCAATAGAGGACTTAAAAACCAAAGCCTTTTTCCAAGGCAATCAAGGTACCTCAGCTAAACATCTAGCGAGAATCATCAAGATTAGGAAAAGTAGCAATATGATAGCAAGAATTAAGGTTGGTAACGCCAAACTTGTCACCACTACTGAGATCCAAGCAGCATTTTTTAAGTACTACCAAAAAATATACTCTAAAGAAAGTATAGATAAACAAGAACATGAGAGATTTTGGCAGAAAGTTAGGATCCCTAAAATCTCTAAGGACGAATTACTAGAGATTAACCAGCCAATTACGTCAGAAGAAATTGATTTCACGATCAAAAGAATGAAATTAAATAAAGCCCTGGGCCCTGGTGGGTTAACTGCAGAATTCTACAAAATATTAAATAAAGAATTACAGGGCACCTTACTGAAATTACTTAATCAATATCTGTGTGAGAACACTATGAACTCTACCTATTTTACGGACTCTATTATAATACTTATCCATAAAAAAGGAAAAGACCCATAAGACACGGCGACTTATCGCCCAATATCTTTTGCTTAAAAATGATTATAAATTGTTGATGTAAATCCTAGTCAAAAGGATTAGAAAAGTAATAGGATTTTTCACCCATCTTGATCAAACAGGGTTCATGCCAGGACGGAATGTTGTTCATAATATTAGAAAGGTGTTGTTGACCATCGATACCCATTATAATAAAATCAAACAAAATATCTTGCCTAGAAAAGATCTGGCATTAGTAACACTAGATGCAGCAAAGGCCTTTGATTCAATTATTTGGGATCACTTTTTTTTGACCTCGGTAAATTTTGGTTTTGATGGGAACATACTTAACTTTCTTCTCGTGATATATAGAAATCCCAGATCACAAGGAACTCATCTAAGAATATTCGTAGAGTAATTAATTACTTGGATGCTGTATGGAATTCAGATAAAAACCCGAGGTTTAGTAGAGTTGACTCAGCTATTATTACATTGGATGCTGAGAAAGCTTTTGATTCTATTGTTTGGAAACATCTTTTTAGAGTATTAGCAGAAATGGGATTTAAAGATCAGTTCTCCCTATTTATACAGAATCTATATAAACACCCAATATCATATTTGTTAATTAACGGGGTTCTCTCTCCACAGATTAACCTTAGTAGAAGAACTAGACAGGGGTGTCCTCTATCTCCCCTACTGTTTAATATGGCCATCAAACCTTTGGCAACTTGGCTAAGAAGCTCTATTAAGGGGGTTAGGCTAGGGGAACACAATCTTAAAACTCTTCTGTATGCAGACGATCTGCTGATTTGCGTGGAGAATACTTCCCAAGAAATCCCAATTGTGCTAGCGTGCCTGGAGACATATAGTTCTTTCTCAGGGTATAAAATTAATTGTGGAAAGAGTGAACTGATGTGGATAAAAAGGTCGGAGTATAGCCCTCAAAGGTTTCCTTTTAAAGAAGTAGCGACAATCAAGTATCTGGGTATATACCTCAATTCGAACCCTAAAACTTGGTGTAACATTAATTTTGCTCCTCTTATTAAGAAAATTATATCCGATTTGGAAGTATGGATGCAGTTCCCGCTATCGATAACGGCAAGAGTAAATGTACTAAAAACAATTGTTTTTCCACGCTTGTTATATCTCTTACAAAATCTTCCTCTCTTGATTCCAACAGCTGACATTAGAGCTATCTATAGGTCTTTCTCAAAATTTATATGGATTAATAAAAAAACGCGCATTGCTCTGAAAAAATTAATGCAATCTCGTAATATGGCAGGTCTTGCCCTACCTGACATCTATCTTTATAACATTATTATGTTGGCTAGGACTGCTTTGGATTGGCTGTCGGATGGTAATATTTTTTCTACTAGTGACCTAGAAAGTCATTTGGCATATCCCTTTTCACTAAAAGCTATTTTACACTGTCCAGTAAAGAAACTCCCGGCAAATATTGCTGGTCTTGTGTCATTAAAAAACATAGTCGTAGGCTGGCAGAAGCTATGTACTATATTGGAAATGGACTTTTCCTTTTCAGAGTTCTTACCAATAAGGGGCAACATAAATTTCTCCCCCGGGATACATCAATTAGTATTTCAAAGCTGGGCTGAAAAGGGCCTCACAGTCGTTCAACAGCTTTTTTCATCCGAGGGATATATATTAACGTTTGAGAAGCTGCGGCATAAGTTTGGCCTTCATTTTAATAATTTTTATGCATACCTACAAATAAGACATTATATACAGGAATGGAATTGGGATGTTACTAGGGAGGTAGAGTGGGCCGAGGTCAAGAGTTGGCTGAAAATTTTCAGAGCCGGGAATACCTCTATATCTTTAATGTATGACATAATGCTTGCTAAGCAAAGCTTGTTCACACTGAATAAGACGTGTGAGTCTTGGGCAATGTTTCTTCCAGATATAAATACAGATAAAATCATAGCAAGTTGTACTTTGATAAGTAAGTATCAAATCCCGATGAGTTGGAGGGAAGCCCATTTTAAACTCATAAATAACTTTTATTTAACCCCGGCGAGGCTCTCAAGATTTTCTCCCCAGTCACTCTGTGTGTGCCCCCGGTGTTCATCGGATGCAGCTGATCTGGTACATATGTATTGGTATTGCCCTAAGATTTTACAGCTTTGGAAGAAGGTGGTTTTCTGTTTTAATAAGCACTATCAACTAAATGTAGTATTAGAGATAGAGAACATATTCCTATTAAATATTCAGATATTAACATTTCCCCTAGGTCAGACTATATTAAACACTATAATTTTATTAGTAAGACATTTAATATCCAAAAATTGGAAGGCTAAGCGAGCGCCCACATTAAAATCTGTCCTGCAAGAAATCCAAAATCAGATTATTTTTGAATCCTATCATACTAGGTTTCTGAAAGAAAAAAAAATCAAACAATTTTTAGTGGGTTGGTTGCCTATAATTAAATCTTTCCCAATGGGTATTCAAAAATTGATACTATTTCCTTTTTTGAGTTCAGAAAGTTTTATGGATTTGGTCTTATTGGGAGATTTTCCGGCTGATTGGATAGTATTAGGATAAAGGAATTTGTTTCCCCCTTTTTTTTTTTTTTTTTTTTCTCTCTTTTCTCTCTTTTTTTCTTATTTTATGTGTGGTTTAGTATTGTTCCTGTAGGTAGGTTTAGAGTGTTCCCCAAAATGTTAAAAAATCCCAACATGGTGGTATTAATAAAATTTTGATTACATAGCAGTATATGTTAGACAAATGATGAAAGTGGTGTATAGATGCGGACACAATTTGGCTTAGTCCATTCTGCTATAATAGTTGATAACTTTCTATTGATGCGTGTTTTTGAAATCTTACAATGTTATTAATTGTTCTTTATGTTATTTTATTTTTTCACCCTGCGAGGTGTGTTTTTCCTTTTTTTTTTTGTCTGTAATACCACAAGTTGGTTATAAATAAATTAATAAAAAAAAAAAAAAAAAAGAAATCCCAGATCACAATTACTAGGTAATGGGGATCTTTCTCAGCACATTATATTACAGAAAGGTATGCGTCAAGGGTGCCCCTTATCCCCACTTCTTTTAATATTTCCTTAGAGCCCCTTACAACCTGGCTTCGACAAGAGTCATGGGGAATGATATTAGGTAAACAGAAAGTAATACTGTCATTATATGCGGATGACCTTTTATTATACCTAAGTGACACCAAGAAGAGTATCCCGCATTCCCTTCATCTTATTAACTGCTTTACTACATTTTCAGGATATAGAATTAATGTGACAAAATCCGAGATCATGTAGATCCATAAGATTTCAGAAAGCAGCAATCTCCATACCTTTAAAGAAGTACAATGCATAAAATATCTGGGTATTAAAATCAGTAGAAATCCCAATGAATGGTTCAATCTCAGCTATGGAGATGTATTTAGAAACATCTCTAATGAGATGAAGAACTAGAAACTATTATATTTGTCTTTATCTGCCAAGGTAATGTAACTTAAGACTATCTTTTTTCCGCTGATATTATTTTTATTACAGTATCTCCCCTTGTTCATCACTAAAAGCGATATCCAACGGTTCAACACTACTTGTACATTATTTCTATGGGGAAAAATTTGGCTGCAAATTTCCATGGTGAGATTGACACAACAAAAAAGATTTGGTGGCTTTTCAATGCCCAGTCTAGAATATTATAATTGGGTCTGCATCCTTTAAGTGGCAATTGACTGGATAACAGAAGCAGATCATGTTACACATTTAGATATGGAGACAAATCTAGCAGATCCCTTTGACTTAAGGGCATTGTTGCATTACTCTCCCACTAGATTATCAAGTAATATTCTACATATACAGACATTTGTAAATATTATTTCCGCCTGGCAGAAGTATTGCAAGATAATGGGTCATGACCCATGTGCTTCTTTAATGTTACCCATTACAGGCAATCCAGATTTTGCTCCTGGACTACATGACCCAGTGTTCCATGCATGGAAAGTGAAAAAGGTGTTTTGTTTATATCCCAGATCTTGCAAGAAAATAAAACAATGTTTCAATCTTTTGTTGAATTATCAGCAAATTACAATCTCTCTTCAAAAGTTTTGTATACTTTACTACAGATCAGGATCTACACAGATCAAATGATCAGACTTCATAGTCTGGAGTGGGGAGCTTCTGAGATCCCTAACGGGATTAAACTATATAGGGCAGGTTGTCGAACAATATCCTTATGGTATAGATGCCTACTGATCAAGTTGGGGCAAAAAAATCTCAAGAAACTTAAAGATAGTCTAATAAAACATTTTCCAAATATAACAGAACAGGATATTACAAAGATCATTAGATTATCAGTGGCTGCGATGGCTAATACAAGTTGGAGGGAATCCCAAATAAAGTTATTGAATAATTACTATTTTACTCCTTATAGAATCTATAAATTTTCCAAAAATATACAATCTAGTCGTTGCTATAAATGTAAGTTAGAAATGGCAGATATTATACATTGCATGTGGTCATGCCCCAGAGTTATGCAATATTGGAACAAAGTAACATTTTGGTTAAACAAATACTTACAAAGCAAAATACGTATTACATTGCTCCAAGTTTTTTTTTAGTCCCTGTCCACTGTGTTGCCGGGGAACGACTTTTAATCAACATTACCATCCTCGCGGTTCATAATCAAATATTACTTGAGTGGAAATCTGCTAAGGTTCTCAGTATAAGTGAATTGTCTAACTTGTTTAAATTGCAAATGGCTATTGAATCACAATATTAAATTAAACTCTAAATCATACTGTAGAGCTTTTTTTGCCAAGTGGAAAAATCTCATTATTGCCTGGCCTTAACCCTACAATACCAATTTATAGAACCATATAGAAATTCCACCACTTTGATATCACTTGTCCTTGAGGGATAGTTGCCCCAGCATTGGTTGGAGGTCTGAATAGGGAAGATAAGTTGACACTCTTGCTCTCTGGACTTGATAGCTCAGCATGCGAAGGCACTGTGGCTGAGTTATGTAGCAAGGGTTACAGGTTCGATCCACGGTGAGGTCTACTCAGCCTTTAATCCATCTGAGATTGATAAAATGAGCAGCACTTTGAGACCCTTATGGGTGAGTAGCCGTGCTTTACAAGTTACACAAAATAAAAAATAAATGATCAAATATTCAAACTAATTACACCTAATCTAAGAGCCCTATGAAAATAAAAAAGCCCCCTCAAAATAAAAAAATCAGCCAATAGAATGCAAGCTCAATCCTATTGGCTGATTGGATCAGCCAATAGGATGAAAGCTCAATCCTATTGGCTGATTGCAACAGCCAATAGGATTTTTTCAACCTTATCAGCCAATCGGAATCTAAGGGACGCCATCTTGGATGACATCATTTAAAGGAAACTTCATTGTTCAAGAAGACGTCGATTGAAGAGGATGCTCCGCCCCGGATGTCTTGAAGATGCAGCCGCTCCGCGCCGGATGGATGAAGATAGAGGATGCCGTCTGGATGAAGACTTCTTCCAGCTTGGATGAAGACTTCGGCCCGCTTGGATGAAGACTTCTGCCGGCTTCACTTAGGACTTCTGCCGCTTCGTTGAGGATGGATGTCGGATCTTCAAAAACTGTAAGTGGAACTTTGGGGGTTAGTGTTAGGTTTTTTTAAGGGTTTATTGGGTGGGTTTTAATTTTAGAATAGGGACTTTGGGTGGAAAAATAGCTAAATGCCCTTTTAAAGGCAATGCCCATCCAAATGCCCTTTTCAGGGCAATGGGGAGCTTAGGTTTTTTATATAGAATTTTATTTGGGGGGATTGGTTGTGTGGGTGGTGGGTTTTACTGTTGGGATGTATTTGTATTTTTATTTACAGGTAAAAGAGCTGATTTTTTTTGGGCAATGCCCCGCAAAAGACCCTTTTAAGGGCCATTGGTAGTTTATTGCAGGCTAGGGTTTTTTTTTATTTTGGGCAGGCTTTTTTATTTTCATAGTGCTCTTAGATTAGGTGTAATTAGTTTAAATATTTGATAATTTATTTTTTATTTTGTGTAACACTCGGCTAGATTACGAGTTGTGCGTTAGGCTAAAAAAGCAGCGTTAACAGGTCCTAACGCTGCTTTTTCCCTACCGCTGCTATTACGAGTCTTGAAGGTGTAGGGCCTTACCGCAAAATGACTTACGTAAACTTTGTGAAGTCTTTTTTCTATGGGACTTCCATAGGGCCGGTATTACAAGTCTGTCTTGGGAGGCCAAAAAGAGAACGGTACACCCTACACTGTCAAGATCCGTAACACATTCTAAAGTCAGTAGTTAAGAGTTTTATGGTACAACACCGTAACATAAAACTCATAACTAAAGTGCTAAAACGTACACTAACACCCATAAACTACCTATTAACCCCTAAACTGAGGCCCTCCTGCATCACAAACACTATAATAACATTTTTAACCCCTAATCTGCCGCTCCGGACACCGCCGCCACCTACATTATATTTATGAACCCCGAATCTGCTGCCCCCAACATTGCCAACACCTACATTATATTTATTAACCGCTAATCTGCCACTCCCAATGTCGCCACAACCTACCTACACTTATTAACCCCTAATCTGCCACCTCCAACGTCGCCACCACTATTTTAAAGTTATTAACCCCTAAATCGAAGTCTAACCCTAACCCTAACACCCCCTAACTTAAATATAATTTAAATACATCTAAATAAAATTACTATCATTAACTACATAATTCCTATTTAAAACTAAATACTATAAAACCTAAGCTAGCTACAATATAGCTACAATATAACTAATAGTTACATTGTAGCTAGTTTAGGATTTATTTTTATTTTACATGCAAGTTTGTATTTATTTAAACTAGGTAGAATAGTTATTAAATAGTTATTAACTATTTAATAACTACCTAGCTAAAATAAATACAAAAGTACCTGTAAAATTAAACCTAACCTAAGTTACACTAACACCTAACACTACACTATAATTAAATAAATTAACTAAATTAACAACAAATTAAATCAATTAAATTAGCTAAAGTACAAATAAACCCCACTAAATTCAAGAAAATAATAAACAAATTACAAGATATTTAAACTAATTACACCTATTCTAATAGCCCTATCAAAATAAAAAAGCCCCCCAAAATAAAGAAATCAGCTCTTTTACCTGTAAAAAACAACCCACCCAACAGTAAAACCCACCACCCACACAACCAACCCCCAAATAAAATACTATCTAAAAAAACTAAGCTCCCCATTGCCCTGAAAAGGGCATTTGGATGGGCATTGCCCTTAAAATGGCAGTTAGCTCTTTTGCAAGCCCAAACCCTAACCTAAAAATAAAACCCACCCAATATACCCTAACCCCCTGAAGATCGACTTACCGGGAGAAGTCTTTATCCAAGCCGGGCCAAAGTCCTCAACAAAGCCGGGAAAAGTCTTCATCCAAGCCGGGCGAAGTGGTCCTCCAGATGGGCAGAAGTCTTCATCCAGATGGCATCTTCTATCTTCATCCATCCGGCGCAGAGTGGGCCCATCTTCAAGACATCCGACGCGGAGCATCCTCTTCATCCGACGACTAAGGACGAATGAAGGTACCTTTAAGTGACGTCTTCCAAGATGGTGTCCCTTATGTGAGCCAATCGGAATCTAAGGGACTCCATCTTGGATGACGTCACTTAAAGGTACCTTCATTCATCTTTAGTTGTCGGATGAAGAGGATGCTCCGTGTCGGATGTCTTGGGGAGCTTAGGTTTTTTTAGATAGTATTTTATTTAGGGGGTTGGTTGTGTGGGTGGTGGGTTTTACTGTTGGGGGGGTTGTTTGTATTTTTTTTTACAGGTAAAAGAGCTGATTACTTTGGGTCAATGCCCCGCAAAAGGCACTTTTAAGGGCTATTGGTAGTTTAGTTTAGGCTAGGGGGGGTATTTTGGGGGCTTTTTTTATTTTGATAGGGCTATTAGATTAGGTGTAATTAGTTTAAATATCTTGTAATTTGTTTATTATTTTCTGTAATTTAGTGTTTGTTTGTGTTTTGTACTTTAGCTAATTTAATTTAATTGATTCAATTGTTTTTAATTTAGTTAATTTATTTAATTATAGTGTAGTGTTAGGTGTAAGTGTAACTTAGGTTAGGTTTTATTTTACAGGTACTTTTGTATTTATTTTAGCTAGGTAGTTATTAAATAGTTAATAACTATTTAATAACTATTCTACCTATTTAAAATAAATACAAACTTGCCTGTAAAATAAAAATAAACCCTAAGATAGATATAATGTAACTATTAGTTATATTGTAGCTAGCTTAGGCCTAGATTTGGAGTTTGGCGTTAGCCGTGAAAACCAGCGTTAGAGGCTCCTAACGCTGGTTTTAGGCTACCGCCGGTATTTGGAGTCGTGTAGGTAAGGGTCTAACGCTCACTTTTCAGCCGCAACTTTTCCATACCGCAGATCCCCCTACGCCATTTGCGTATCCTATCTTTTCAATGGGATCTTCCTAACTCCGGTATTTAGAGTCGTTTCTGAAGTGAGCGTTAGAGCTCTAACGACAAAACTCCAGCCGCAGGAAAAAAGCAGGAGTTAAGAGCTTTATGGGCTAACGCCGGTTCATAAAGCTCTTAACTACTGTACTCTAAAGTACACTAACACCCATAAACTACCTATGTACCCCTAAACCGAGGTCCCCCCACATCGCCGCAACTCGATTAAATTTTTTTAACCCCTAATCTGCCGACCGCCACCTACGTTATCCTTATGTACCCCTAATCTGCTGCCCCTAACACCGCCGACCCCTATATTATATTTATTAACCCCTAACCTGCCCCCCTCAACGTCGCCGCCAGCTACTTACAATAATTAACCCCTAATCTGCCGACCGCAAAGCGCCGCCACCTACGTTATCCTTATGTACCCCTAATCTGCTGCCCCTAACACCGCCGACCCCTATATTATATTTATTAACCCCTAATCTGCCCCCCTCAACGTCGCCGACACCTGCCTACACTTATTAACCCCTAATCTGCCGAGCGGACCTGAGCGCTACTATAATAAAGTTATTAACCCCTAATCCGCCTCACTAACCCTATCATAAATAGTATTAACCCTTTTGCTTGTCCGTATGTCCTCTTCTTGCCGGATAGGAGGAAGACTTTGGACCCTCTTCTGGACTTCTTCAGTGGATGTCTAGCCCCCGCTTGGGTTCGATGAAGATATCAGAGCCAGGACCTTCCAAGGTAGGAAGATCTTCAGGGGCTTAGTGTTAGGTTTATTTAAGGGGGGTTTGGGTTAGATTAGGGGTATGTGGGTGGTGGGTTGTAATGTTGGGGGGGGTATTGTATGTTTTTTTTTACAGGCAAAAGAGCTGATTTTCTTGGGGCATGCCCCGCAAAGGGCCCTGTTCAGGGCTGGTAAGGTAAAAGAGCTTTTAAATGTATTAATTTAGAATAGGGTAGGGCATTTTTTTATTTTGGGGGTCTTTGTTATTTTATTAGGGGGCTTAGAGTAGGTGTAATTAGTTTAAAATTGTTGTAAGATTTTTCTTATGTTTGTAAATATTTTTTTATTTTTTGTAACTTAGTTCTTTTTTATTTTTTGTACTTTAGTTAGTTTATGTAATTCGAGTTATTTGTAGAAATTGTATTTAATTTATTTATTGATAGTGTAGTGTTAGGTTTTATTGTAGGTAATTGTAGGTATTTTATTTAATTAATTTATTGATAGGGTAGTGTTAGGTTTAATTATAACTTAGGTTAGGACTTATTTTACAGGTAATTTTGTTATTATTTTAACTAGGTAACTATTAAATAGTTCTTAACTATTTAATAGCTATTGTACCTGGTTAAAATAATTACAAAGTTGCCTGTAAAATAAATATTAATCCTAAAATAGCTAAAATGTAATTATAATTTATATTGTAGCTATATTAGGATTTATTTTACAGGTAAGTATTTAGCTTTAAATAGGAATAATGTATTTAATAAGAGTTAATTAATTTCGTTAGATGTAAATTATATTTAAGTTAGGGGGGTGTTAGTGTTAGGGTTAGACTTAGCTTTAGGGGTTAATCCATTTATTATAGTAGCGATGAGCTCCGGTCGTCAGATTAGGGGTTAATAATTGAAGTTAGGTGTCGGCGATGTTAGGGAGGGCAGATTAGGGGTTAATACTATTTATGATAGGGTTAGTGAGGCGGATTAGGGGTTAATAACTTTATTATAGTAGCGCTCAGGTCCGCTCGGCAGATTAGGGGTTAATAAGTGTAGGCAGGTGTCGGCGACGTTGAGGGGGGCAGATTAGGGGTTAATAAATATAATATAGGGGTCGGCGGTGTTAGGGGCAGCAGATTAGGGGTACATAGGGATAACGTAGGTTGCGGCGGTTTACGGAGCGGCAGATTAGGGGTTAATAATAATATGCAGGGGTCAGCGATAGCGGGGGCGGCAGATTAGGGGTTAATAAG
The DNA here is from genome assembly GCF_027579735.1 of Bombina bombina. NCBI lineage: Eukaryota > Metazoa > Chordata > Amphibia > Anura > Bombinatoridae > Bombina > Bombina bombina. The sequence goes on along the minus strand of NC_069499.1, from coordinate 1,522,147,051 downwards.
TGTAAGGTTAGGGGTGTTTAGACTCGGGGTACATGTTAGGGTGTTAGGTGCAGACGTAGGAAGTGTTTCCCCATAGGAAACAATGGGGCTGCGTTAGGAGCTGAACGCTGCTTTTTTGCAGGTGTTTGGTTTTTTTTTCAGCTCAAACAGCCCCATTGTTTCCTATGGGAGAATTGTGCACGAGCACGTTTTTGAGGCTGGCCGCGTCCGTAAGCAACTCTGGTATTGAGAGTTGCATTTGCGGTAAAAATGCTCTACGCTCCTTTTTTGGAGCCTAACGCAGCATTTTTTGGGACTCTCGATACCAGAGTTAATTTTATGGTGCGGCCAGAAAAAAGCCCGCGTAGTGTTAACAGCCCATCTACCGCCAAACTCCAAATCTAGGCCTTAGGGTTTATTTTATAGGTAAGTATTTAGTTTTAAATAGGAATAAAGTAGTTAATGATAGTAATTTTATTTAGATTTATTTAAATTAGATTTAAGTTAGGGGGTGTTATGGTTAGGGTTAGACTTAGATTTACGGGTTAATAACTTTAATATAGTGGCGGCGACGTTGGAGGTGGCAGATTAGGGGTTAATAAGTGTAGGTAGGTTGCAGCGACATTGGGGGCGGCAGATTAGGGGTTAATAAATATAATGTAGGTGTCGGTGATGTTGGGGGCAGCAGATTAGGGGTTCATAAATATGATGTAGGTGGCGGCGGTGTCCGGAGCGGCAGATTAGGGTTTAAAAATTGTATTATAGTCTTTGCGATGCGGGAGGGCCTCGGTTTAGGGTTTAATAGGTAGTTTATGGGTGTTAGTGTACTTTTTAGCACTTTAGTTATGAGTTTTATGTTACGGCGTTGTACCATAAAACTCTTAATTACTGACTTTAGAATGCGTTAGGGATCTTGGAGGTAGAGGGTGTACCACTCACTTTTTGTCCTCCAAGGACAGACTCGTAATACCGGCGCTATGGAATTCCCATAGAAAAAATACTTTACGAAGTTTACGTAAGTCGTTTTGTGGTAAGGCCAAAGAAGTGTGCGGTGACCCTAAACCTTCAAGACTCGTAATAGCAGCGGTATGGAAAACCAGCGTTAGGACCTGTTAACGCTGCTTTTTCATCCTAATGCACAACTCGTAATCTAGCCATTAGTGTTTGTTATTTTGTGTAACTTAGTTGTTAGATATTTGTATCTTTGTAATTTTTAATAGTAGATTTAAATAATTTGAGTAGGGTTAGGTTTTTAACTATATAATATAGTTAATTTACGCCTAGATTACGAGTTCTGCGTTAGCTTTAAAAAGCAGCGTTAAGAGGTCCTAACACTGCTTTTTAACACCCGCTGGTATGCCGAATCTGGCAGGTACAGGTGTACCGCTCACTTTTCTTCCGCGACTTTTGGCTACCGCAAATCCCCTTACGTCAATTGCGTATCCTTTCTTTTTAATGGGATTTGCCTAACGCCGGTATTACAAGTCTTGGAAGAAGTGAGCGGTACTGCCTCTACCTCCAAGACTCCTACCGCATAAAAAAGTCAGTAGTTAAAAGTTTTATGGGATAACGCCGGAACATAAAGCTCTTAACTACAGTGCTACAAAGTACACTAACACACATAAACTACCTATTAACCCCTAAACCGAGGCCCCCCCACATCGCAAACACAATAATAAAATTATTTAACCCCTAATCTGCCGACCGGACATCGCCGCCACCTACATTATACCTATGAACCCCTAATCTGTTGTCCCTAACATCGCCGACACCTATATTATATTTTTTAACCCCTAATCTGCCCCCCCAACGTCGCCGCCACCTACCTACACTTATTAACCCTTAATACATTTAGCCGCCACTATAATAAATGTATTAACCCCTAAACTGCCGCAATACCACCTCGCAAACACTATAATAAATTTTATTAACCCCTAATCTGCCCCCCCAACGTCGCCGCCAGGTACCTACAATTATTAACCCCTAATCTCCCGTCCCCAACGTCGCCGCTACTATAATAAAGTTATTAATCCCTAAACCTAAGTCTAACCCTAACACCCCCCTAACTTAAATATAATTTAAATATTAAAATTACTATAATTAAATAAATGAATCCTATTTAAAACTAAATATTTACCTATAAAATATACCCTAATATAGCTACAATATAACTAATAATTACATTGCAGCTATTTTAGGATTTATATTTATTTTACGGGCAACTTTGTATTTATTTTAACTAGGTAGAATAGTTATTAAATAGTTAATAACTATTTAATAGCTACCTAGTTAAAATAATTACAAAATTGCCTGTAAAATAAATCCTAACCTAAGTTACAAATACACCTAACACTACACTATCAATAAATTAATTAAATAAATTACCTACAATTATCTAAACTAAAATACAATTAAATAAACTAAACTATAATACAAAAACAAACAAACAAACAAACACTAAATTACAAAAAATAAAAAAATATTACAAGAATTTTAATCTAATTACACCTAATCTAAGCCCCCTAATAAAATAAAAAAGCCCCCCCCCCAAAAAAAAATAAATAAAAATTCCCTACCCTATACTAAATTACAAAAGTAATCAGCTCTTTTACCAGCCCTTAAAAGGACTTTTTGCGGGGCATTGCCCCAAAGTAATCAGCTCTTTTACCTGTAAATAAAAAATACAAGACCCCCCCAACATTACAACCCACCACCTACACACCCCTACTCTAAAACCCACCCGATCTCCCCTTAAAAAAAACTAACACTACCCCATTGAAGATCACCCTACCTTGAGCCGTGTTCACCCAGCCTGGCACCACTGGTCATCCGATCCGTCCAGAAGTGTTCATCCGATGGGGCAGAAGAGGACATCCGGACCGGCAGAAGTCTTCATCCGATTGGGACAGAAGAGGTCCTCCATCCAGCAGAAGTGAGCGGGTCCATCTTCAAGACATTCGACGCGGAGCATCCTCTTCTTCCCGATGACTAACAACGAATGAAGGTTCCTTTAAATGACCTCGCATTCTATTGGCTGATCCAATCAGCCAATCAGATTGAACTTCAATCCGATTGTCTGATCAGCTCTTTTACCTGTAAATAAAAAATACAAGATCCCCCCAACATTACAACCCACCACCCACACACCCCTACTCTAAAATCCACCCGATCTCCCCTTAAAAAAACCTAACACTACCCCATTGAAGATCACCCTACCTTGAGCCGTGTTCACCCAGCTGGGCACCACTGGTCATCCGATCCGTTAAGAAGTGTTCATTCGTCGTTAGTCGTCGGGAAGAACAGGATGCTGCGCGTCAGATGTCTTGAAAATGGAGGATGCTGCTTGGATGAAGACTTCTCCTGGATGGAGGACCTCTTCTGCCCTGATCGGATGAAGACTTTTGCCGGTCCGGATATCCTCTTTTGCCCCATCGGATGAACACTTCTTAACGGATCGGTTGACCAGTGGTGCCCAGCTGGGTGAACACGGCTCAAGGTAGGGTGATCTTCAATGGGGTAGTGTTAGGTTTTTTTAAGGGGAGATCGGGTGGGTTTTAGAGTAGGGGTGTGTGGGTGGTGGGTTGTAATGTTGGGGGGGATCTTGTATTTTTTATTTACAGGTAAAAGAGCTGATTACTTTGGGGCAATGCCCCGCAAAAAGCCCTTTTAAGGGCTGGTAAAAGAGCTGATAACTTTTGTAATTTAGTATAGGGTAGGGAATTTTATTATTTTGGGGGGCTTTTTTATTTTATTAGGGGGCTTAGATTAGGTGTAATTAGATTAAAATTCTTGTAATTTTTTTTATTTTTTGTAATTTAGTGTTTGTTAATAATATAATGTAGGTGTCAGCGATAGCGGGGGCGGCAGATTAGGGGTTAATAAGTGTAAGGTTAGGGGTGTTTAGACTCGGGCTTCATGTTAGGATGTTAGGTGTAGACTTAGAAAGTGTTTCCCCATAGGAAACAATGGGGCTGCGTTAAGAGCTGAACGCTGCTTTTTTGCAGGTGCTAGGTTTTTTTTTCAGCCAGCTCAGCCCCATTGTATCCTATGGGGAAATCGTGCATGAGCATGTTTTCCAGCTTACCGCTACCGTAAGCAACGCTGGTATTGAGATGAGAAGTGGAGCAAAATTTTGCTCAACGCTCACTTTTCTGAGGCTATCGCAGCCATTCAGAAAACTTGTAATACCAGCGTTGTTTAAAGTAAGTGCTGGCAAAAAAGCCTCGTTATCAACGCAAGTTTTTACTGACAAAACTCGTAATCTAGGCGTTAATTTGTAGTTTAATGTAATTTTAGTATAACAGTTAGGGTAGGTTAATTATTAGTTCAATATAGTTTAATGTAATTTTAGTATTATAGTTAGGGTAGGTTAATTAGTAGTTTAATATAGTTTAATTTAAATCTAAAGGTAAGTTTAAACCTTTTATTATAAGATAGGGATGAGTTAATATTTAATGTAAAGTTAGTGGGTTGTTAGGTTTAGGGGTTAATAGATTAATTTAGTTTAATGGCGATGTGGGGGGCTAGCGGTTTAGGGGTTAAAAGGTTTAGTAAGTGGCAGTGATGTGGGAGGCTAGGGGTTTAGGGGTTAATATATTTATTTAGGTGGCGGCGGGGTCCGGGAGCGGCGAGATAGGGGTTAATACTTTTATGTAGGTGGCGGTGATGTCGGGGGCAGCAAATTAGGGGTGTTTAGACTCGGGGCTTATGTTAGGGTGTTAGGTGTAAACTTAACTTTTATTCTACCATAGAAATCAATGGGATATTGAGCAGCATTGAACATGAACTTTCGCTGCTTTCAGACTCCCATTGATCCCTATGGAATCCTCGGCCTCCAGGGCGGAGGATTGAAAACCAGGTATGCTGGGCCGGAATAGTGGCGAGCGTACCTGTTAGAAGCTTGATAACTTGCAAAAGTTGTCAGATAGTGCCGAATTTGTATTTGGAACATCTGTAATGACGTAAGCATCGATCTGTGTCGGATTGAGACCGATGGATCGTATGTTACGTCACAGATTTCAACTTTTGCCGGTCTGTAGGCTTTGATAAATAAGGCGAATCAGGCTCGCCACAAATACTCTGCGGAATTCCAGCATATTTGCGGTTGATGGCTTGATAAATAGGCCTCATTGCAATCACAATACAAGGCATCACTATCTCTGTGAATCAACACACCATTCAAAATGCTTGTGCATAAAGCATATTTACACATGCCCTCACATGTACATGTACAATAAAAGGGCTCACTTAAAAGAAGGATAGATTTAACAGGAACATTTTTTTGTAATGCACATATATTGCAAACATTCTTCAGTCCAAAAGGGAAATGCACTGATGTACATTTCAGTTTTGGCTGGAATGTCCCTTTAATGGATAGTGCAAGAAGATTTATTTGCACGCTCATTGGGTTCCTATTAAACGTGTTGTCCTTATCACTTGCTAGTTTGCATAACAAAAAAACATGAACATGCTATGTAAATAGAGGTTTTAACTTATGTTTAGACTTTATACTTAGGAAACAAAGGTTTATTCATGGAAAAAAGTCTCCGTACTCAGTCTGTTGGATTACCATGTTTTTTTTTTTTTTTTTTTTTTAAACAAATGCAATAAATGTTAAATTTTAACGTACTTGGCATGCTGGATTTTGTTAATGGAATAAAATATTTTGTGGCAGAATAAAAGAGAAATGGTACATGACAAGGGAGGGGACTAGATAGTTGTCAAAGGTGCATTTGTATGTGTGTTTATGTTTGTGTACATGTATGTGTGTGTATATAGGTAATGGTATGGATGCATGCGTGGCTATATGTATAGATGTATGTGTGTGTATATATGTATGTGTGTATATGTATGTGTGCATATGTGTGTGTGTGTATATATGTATGTGTGTATATATGTATGTGTGTATATGTATGTGTGTATATGTGTGTGCATGCGTGTGTACATTTGTATATGTTTGTGTGTGTGCACATATATATATATGTATATATTTATGTGTGTATATATGTATGTGTGTGTATATAGGTATGGATGCATGCGTGGCTATATGTATAGATGTATGTGTGTGTATATGTGTATGTGTGTATATGTGTGTGTGTGTGTATATGTGTGTGCATGCGTGTGTACATTTGTATATGTTTGTGTGTGTGCACACACATATATATATATATATATATATATATATATATATATATATATATATATATATATATATATATATATATATATATATATACAGGGAGTGCAGAATTATTAGGCAAGTTGTATTTTTGAGGATTAATTTTATTATTGAACAACAACCATGTTCTCAATGAACCCAAAAAACTCATTAATATCAAAGCTGAATAGTTTTGGAAGTAGTTTTTAGTTTGTTTTTAGTTATAGCTATTTTAGGGGGATATCTGTGTATGCAGGTGACTATTACTGTGCATAATTATTAGGCAACTTAACAAAAAACAAATATATACCCATTTCAATAATTTATTTTTACCAGTGAAACCAATATAACATCTCAACATTCACAAATATACATTTCTGACATTCAAAAACAAAACAAAAACAAATCAGTGACCAATATAGCCACCTTTCTTTGCAAGGACACTCAAAAGCCTGCCATCCATGGATTCTGTCAGTATTTTGATCTGTTCACCATCAACATTGCGTGCAGCAGCAACCACAGCCTCCCAGACACTGTGCAGAGAGGTGTACTGTTTTCCCTCCTTGTAAATCTCACATTTGATGATGGACCACAGGTTCTCAATGGGGTTCAGATCAGGTGAACAAGGAGGCCATGTCATTAGATTTTCTTCTTTTATACCCTTTCTTGCCAGCCACGCTGTGGAGTACTTGGACGCGTGTGATGGAGCATTGTCCTGCATGAAAATCATGTTTTTCTTGAAGGATGCAGACTTCTTCCTGTACCACTGCTTGAAGGAGGTGTCTTCCAGAAACTGGCAGTAGGACTGGGAGTTGAGCTTGACTCCATCCTCAACCCGAAAAGGCCCCACAAGCTCATCTTTGATGATACCAGCCCAAACCAGTACTCCACCTCCACCTTGCTGGCGTCTGAGTCGGACTGGAGCTCTCTGCCCTTTACCAATCCAGCCACGGGCCCATCCATCTGGCCCATCAAGACTCACTCTCATTTCATCAGTCCATAAAACCTTAGAAAAATCAGTCTTGAGATATTTCTTGGCCCAGTCTTGACGTTTCAGCTTGTGTGTCTTGTTCAGTGGTGGTCGTCTTTCAGCCTTTCTTACCTTGGCCATGTCTCTGAGTATTGCACACCTTGTGCTTTTGGGCACTCCAGTGATGTTGCAGCTCTGAAATATGGCCAAACTGGTGGCAAGTGGCATCTTGGCAGCTGCACGCTTGACTTTTCTCAGTTCATGGGAAGTTATTTTGCGCCTTGGTTTTTCCACACGCTTCTTTCGACCCTGTTGACTATTTTGAATGAAACGCTTGATTGTTTTGCAATTTTAAGAGTGCTGCATCCCTCTGCAAGATATCTCACTATTTTTTACTTTTCTGAGCCTGTCAAGTCCTTCTTTTGACCCATTTTGCCAAAGGAAAGGAAGTTGCCTAATAATTATGCACACCTGATATAGGGTGTTGATGTCATTAGACCACACCCCTTCTCATTACAGAGATGCACATCACCTAATATGCTTAATTGGTAGTAGGCTTTCGAGCCTATACAGCTTGGAGTAAGACAACATGCATAAAGAGGATGATGTGGTCAAAATACTCATTTGCCTAATAACTCTGCACTCCCTGTATATATATATATATATGTATATATTTATGTGTGTATATATGTATGTGTGTGTATATAGGTATGGATGCATGCGTGGCTATATGTATAGATGTATGTGTGTGTATATATGTATGTGTGTATAAGTGTGTGCATGCGTGTGTACATATGTATATGTTTGTGTGTGTACATATATATATATATATATATATAGAAGTTTGTTAATGGTATATGCACTCTCACCAACAGACCGCAACTTGCCAGGGTGCTGTAGCCAGGTATTTAGAAAATGAGAAGATGAAAGCACTCACTGGACTATGGACAGCAGTATCAAATAAAATATCCTTTATTGTGACGTTTCGGGACCAACAGCGTCCCTTCTTCTGACAAACAACAGGTGAAAAAAGCAAACATTTAAAGGCCCTTAAACCACTCCCCATAGTGTCCTACCAATCAAAATGTGCCATGTGCAAAGATAAGTGAGCCGTGTGCAAAACCGGCATTGATCCTAGTGTTTAAGACTCAAATACACATTAACTTAGGGAAAAGTGTACATAGATTCATGCCTGTGTATATATAATATTATCTCTGTGTGTGTGTGGTGTTAATTTGTCATAAACCGTATCCAATCATATACATGCTCAATATTATCCGTGGTTCATTAATACTGATAGAAAGGAAAACAACATCTGATAGGCGGAGATCACACACCCCTGTTATGTGATAGGCTCAGCCGATACGTCTCACAAGCCCACGCCTTTCAAAACACCGCAAGCCAACTGCGAGAGCACAACATGTAAACAACTGAGCTGATTGGCTGCATGTGACCTAGTAGACTCACTGTCAAGAGCGATGCCGGAACCGCTGCTCTGATGGTTGTCATAGTTCCCACAGCTCGGGTGATAGCTCAGACCCAGAGGTGGCAACAACTAGTGGAGACTCTTCATATCGAGGTATCACCACAAGATCCAGAGGGGCTAACAGAGGACAACAGTGGGACAATATGAGGGGAGCAAATAATAAGGGCACCTCATATACTCCATCCAATACTACTTCAGTTTGTTTTTTAGGACGAGGCACAGGCCACACACGAGGAGGGGGGGGCATGTCACGCCGCCCTCCAATACAGAGGAGATGAGTAATAACGTATTTAATATCAGTTCGAGACCGCTTTCACAGCCAGAAAACTCCCTATTGAATAAGGGTTTATCCTATGTTCCGACAATGAAGCTTAATTCATTTGACACTTATATCGACATTCAAAAATTTGGGAGGAATTTGAGACTAAAAGAGTACTATCAGACAGATAATAGTGAAATAACACCCTTCCGAACACCTGGAACATTTGACCCAAAGTCGCAAAACCCATCCATTACTGCATACACGAACTATTTGAATCATGTCTCCAAAGAAATCCCCAACAGGCGGAGAGTGGACAATCTATCTAAAGAAGAGAGACAGGCACTAAAAACACTAGCAGAAGACACGACCATCATAATACGCCCGGCAGATAAGGGTGGGGCGGTGGTCGTGATGGATGTGCAACAATATAGATCAGAACTCCTGGGCCAACTAACAGATAGAAAGACCTATAGGACCCTACAAATGGATCCCACTCATCAATTGAAAAGACACATTGATGAAAAACTGGACAGGTGGTGTGTAATGGGATTTATAACCACACAGGAACAGAAATTTCTGAAAAGAGATTATCCGATAACACCCATTATTTTATACGTTACCAAAAATCCATAAGGATCCCACACACCCCCCAGGAAGGCCTATCGTGTCAGCAAGGGGATCACTCCTTCAACCACTTGCTGAGTTTCTGGACTTTCATCTGCAGCCAATGGTTAAGAGGATGCAATCATACACACAAGACTCAAATGCCTTCATTCAATCCATTACCCAAATAGATGATTTACAACCAACTGATCTACTTGTGACGATGGATGTCTGTAGTCTGTACACGGTAATCCCCCACAAATTGGGGATTGCAGCCGTGGTTAACCATCTACGAAAGAGTCCCTATGTGGGACCCCCAGAGGAGGTTCTGGTGGATCTTCTAAAGATGTGCTTGGAGAATAACTTTTTCCGGTTCGAGAACACTTTTTACTTACAAATCGAAGGGACCGCGATGGGGTCAAACATGGCACCATCGTTGGCCAACCTGTTTATGGCGGACTATGAGTCCATACAAATGAAGGTGTACCAAATGGATGCCATTCTATACTATTGTCGTTACATAGACGACGTCTTTCTGATATGGCGTGATGGCGAACAGGCCCTGAACGACTGGATCCTTACCTTAAACGGGATGGATAGTACTATTAAATTCCAACATTCGGCCAACAGTGTCACAGTTGATTTTCTGGATGTCAGAGTGTTTAAAACGTCTAATAAGCTGGGTACCACGTTGTTCCGGAAGAAAACAGACCGTAACACACTACTACATGCCAGAAGTTGCCACCAGCCTGCACTCATACGGAACATTCCTAAAGCACAATACCAAAGGGTGATAAGAAACAACACAAATACAGATCTGATGCAGACTCAGTTGTCAGAAATGACACAAAGATTCCTTCAACGCGGGTATAACAAAAAGAATTTAGAGCAACAACGTGAATCGGCTCTCCTAGCCCAACAAGAACAAAGCACCAAAAGTATTACACCAAATCGCCAACTCACGTTTGTGACCACGTATAATCCAGACCAACACCAGATTGCCAAAGCAATAAAGGAGGAATGGAAGATTCTCCAGAGTGACCCCACATTACCATTCACTGAATGGGCAGCACCACGACTGGCATATCGCAGGGGTAGGAGTCTAAGAGATCTACTAGTAAAGACTGATATCCCTTTAAAAAATGAGAAACAAACCTGGCTGAAGAGAAAAATTGGATGCTATAAATGCATTAGTTGTGTAACTTGTAACAGCATGCACACTGGCACGACATTTCAACATCCTGATTGTCGTAAGAGATATCAGATCAAATACTTCCTGACATGCACAACCCAATTCATCGTATATTTACTTAATTGCCCCTGTGGGAAATTCTATACCGGCAAGACAACTGACGACGCCAGAGTAAGGATGGCGAATCACCGCTCAAGTATCAGATCGGCAATCAACACGGGAAAGGCAGAACATCCGGTGGCCCGCCATTTCTTTGAAGCAGGACATACTGTGAGCGACTTACGCTTCAGAATTATTGATCACGTGCCAGTCCTACGAAGAGGAGGGAACCGAGCCAAGATACTGCTGAGAAAAGAAGCACGCTGGATTCATGAATTGTGCACACTGGCCCCGAGAGGTCTAAATATACAGACGGGGTGGCAGAACTTTCTATAATTGATACGAGATGTGAGAGTCCACTGACCCATTGATTCTATGCCCATGAGGGCAAATGAGAGTCTACTTCCCACTCTTGAGTTACTTTTCCTTTTTGGAGTTGAAATTACTTCACCTAATTGTACCAAGTATGGTGTACCATGATTTCCATTCGTTAGATACTTCATTTTGAATATATAAATATATGAGGTGTGCTATGTTTTTATTTGTTTTTAATCTTGCTTTATTGCACTTGTCACACTTCCATGTTTTGGTAATGTCTGTGACTGGTATGCTTTCTATACATGCTCAATTATTTGATAGTTATTTTTTATTGTCAATGCATGGTGGTTTGTGTCTATGACTTTGGATGCCTGGAAATGACTGGCATTTTATTCTATATGTCTCGTATAGGGTGCAGTAAGGTTATGGTTTGCGTTTGGGTTAGTTTATGATTAATATGTGTATACTCTGGCCAATATGGTTGGACTCAAATAGTTGGTGCACAGATTTATACACATTTTTATTTTATTTTATCTTCACGATGGGTGGCATGGTCTTTTGCACAATGGGGTTGACATTTTGGGATGAAGCCCCCTGATGGGGGTAGGTTAAACCTTGTCGACCCTACAGAGGGTATTCTATTTGGGTAGATATTTTGGATATTTAGGTGGTTAATAGGTTCTCTTATACCACACGATGAAGTAGAATTATTATTTTTGTCATTTTATTTATTTTCCTTATTTATTTTTCTAATTTATATTATTGTTCTTGATGTATGAGGTTTTAAAATGGGGTAATTTTGCAACACTTTTTTTTTGGCAGTTGACTGGCTGAATATTGCCACACGTTGTTTCTGTTTGGTTCTTTTGAAAATTAGAATTTTTGACATTGGTATGGGTTGTTGTTTCCTTTTTTTGCCTTGTTGTGGATTAAAATAATAGATGGTTATTCAGGCTTGGATACCTAATTGGGAAAGATCTTATACACTATTTGATAGGTCTGCTGGACCTGAACACATGTAGGTTATAATTATACAACGTATACAGTTCTTTTTGCCCCTCTTTTTCCCGAGATTAACTTAGCCATCAGCTTTGAGGGTGGCTCATAGTACCACATCATGTACTGAATTGGCACTATAGACAGCCACAATTGGGGTTGACATTGGCTACCGTAATAACCGCGGAAGCTAATAAGGATGATGACGGCTGTGGATGTCAGTTATGCCATCTTGATGTCATGTGTGTAACGTCTAGTTGGCACTTTACGCGGCCACATTCGGGGTTTGAGCTCTATATACGGGTTACCATAGCAACCGCGACATTAGTTATTGGTGATCGCGGCGTGTTGTTCGAACTGTGAATTATGCCTTTTTGATGGCATGTGATTTGTGTGGTAAAGGCACTTGGAGCGCTGACATTTAGAGGTGTGTAGGGTCATTTAACATGGCCTGTTACGTAGCAGGGGGACCTGTTTACTGTGGGAACTATGACAACCATCAGAGCAGCGGTTCCGGCATCGCTCTTGACAGTGAGTCTACTAGGTCACATGCAGCCAATCAGCTCAGTTGTTTACATGTTGTGCTCTCGCAGTTGGCTTGCAGTGTTTTGAAAGGCGTGGGCTTGTGAGACGTATCGGCTGAGCCTATCACATAACGGGGGTGTGTGATCTCCGCCTATCAGATGTTGTTTTCCTTTCTATTAGTATTAATGAACCACGGATAATATTGAGCATGTATATGATCGGATAAGGTTTATGACAAATTAACACCACACACACACAGAGATAATATTATATATACACAGGCATGAATCTATGTACACTTTTCACTAAGTTAATGTGTATTTGAGTCTTAAACACTAGGATCAATGCCGGTTTTGCACACGGCTCACTTATCTTTGCACATGGCACATTTTGATTGGTAGGACACTATGGGGAGTGGTTTAGGGGCCTTTAAATGTTTGCTTTTTTCACCTGTTGTTTGTCAGAAGAAGGGACGCTGTTGGTCCCGAAACGTCACAATAAAGGATATTTTATTTGATACTGCTGTCCATAGTCCAGTGAGTGCTTTCATCTTCTCATTTTATATATATATATATATATATATATATATATATATATATATACTGTATATATATATATATATATATATATATATGTATATGTGTATATATTTATGTGTGTATATATGTATGTGTGTATATCTGTGTATATGTTTATATATATGTATGTGTGTATATCTGTGTATATGTTTATATATATGTGTGTGTGTGTATATATATATATATATATATATATATATGTGTATATATTTATGTGTGTATATATGTATGTGTGTATATCTGTGTATATGTTTATATATATGTGTGTGTGTATATATATATATATATATATATATATATATATATATATATATGTATATGTGTATATATTTATGTGTGTATATATGTATTTGTGTGTATATATGTATGTGTGTATATCTGTGTATATGTTTATATATATGTGTGTGTGTGTATATATATATATATATATATATATATGTATATGTGTATATATTTATGTGTGTATATATGTATTTGTGTGTATATATGTATGTGTGTATATCTGTGTATATGTTTATATATATGTGTGTGTGTACGTATATATATACTGTCTATATATATATATATGTATATGTGTATATATTTATGTGTGTATATATGTATTTGTGTGTATAAATGTATGTGTGTATATCTGTGTATATGTTTATATATATGTGTGTGTGTATATGTATGTGTGCAAGCAGTCTACTGTCTATTGGTCGATTTCTTAACCAACGTGACCAGATAGGTGTAATATTTGTCATACAAGCGGCAAGATAAGCTGCTCACATGTATAAGAATGTGTATTTCCCAAAAATCTTTCAAAACTTTTTTATTCCGTTTGTTTTTTACTGTGAGAAGCAAGTTCATATGGCTTCCGCCTGAGATTCTGGTACTTCCAAGAAGACTCGCAACCCAAACTTCTCACATCAACAGAATGTTGTACTTGTTGATCTCCTACTTGATTATTTTGAAAATATATACGGAAGTCGCGTCAAGCAAACCCCCGGTTCCCGAAAAAAACAAATTTTGCAAAAAATGTGTGATGCTGTGAGTGCTCAAGGACCAACAAAGAAAGATATTGAATTGTGCAAAAAACGTTTCAATGATATCAAGAGTCAATTGAAAGCCAAAGTCGCAAAAGAAAAGCAATCTGCATGTGGTACAGGCGGCGACCCACCTTATGTTGCCGATTTGACAGACGTTGGAAAAAAAGTCCTCCAGAGGCTGGGTACAGAGGTCATCAAGGGTATCACTAATGACTGTGATAGTGATATTAGAGGTAAATATAATTAGATGAAATTAAATAAAAAAAAATTATTTTTTAGAGTTTATATTGACGCTGCTAAACCAATTTTAAAACTGTTGTGTGACGTGTTCAATTGTTATATACGTTTCATCATTAATGCTATGGAACAGAATCACATAGCTACTGCCTATGTGGCAAAATTATATGATTGTGCGTCATAACAATAGCTGTAGCATTGAAGGTGGTAGTTCATGTGCGCCATACTCCATACTATGTCCCTTTTGTCACTAATGCTACATACAACTTTTTTTTACTTGATTTCATGTTCAAACTACTAATGCCATTTGCTGTCATCAATGCTACATACAACCATTTAACTAATGATATTCAATTGGACCCATTTTAATGTACAATTTTCTAATTAATGCGATATTAATTCTCTGGCACAGCTAGTTCATGTTTGCTAATCCAATGTTCTATTTCTCACTGATAATATGTGCATCCAACACTAATGATTCATGTGTGCCATAATAAAGTATTTTTTCTCTATACTGCTACATAGATCTACCTCTACAATGCTAGCTCATGTGTGCCACATTATTGTCCCTTTCTCAATAATGCTACATACAGTACGTCCATCAGTAAATGCTATGTTTTGTGCGACTTAATAATGTACTTTTTTCTCACTAATGCTACATACATCCACATGTACAATGCTAGTTTATGTGAGTCATTATAATGTCATTTTCTAAATATTTATACATACATACACCTCTGCAATGTTAGTTCATGTAAGCCAAACAAATTTCCTTTTCATCAATAATGCTGCATACATCCACCTGTACAATGCTAGTTCATGTGTGCCACACTAATGTACCTTTAACACAAATGCTACATACATCCCACAGTCAAATGCTATTTAGTGTAATACACATTAATGTCCTCATCTCAATAATACTACATACATCCCACAGACAATTGATAGTTTATGTGAGCAACAATAATGTCCTTTTTATCAACAATGCTCCATGCATCACCCTTGTACAATGCTAGTTTATTTGTGACACACTAATGTACCTTTATCACTAATGCTACATACATCCCCCATTAAAATGCTAGTTCATGTGAGCCACATTAATTTACTCATATCACTAATGCTACATCCATCCTACATTAAAATGCTAGTTATTGTGTTCCACGATAATGTCATTTTTCGCACTAAAGCTGCATATATCCACCTGTACAATGCTGGTTGATGTGTGCCACACTAATGTACCTTTCTCACTAATGCTAAATACAGATTCCAGTGACATGCTCATGTGTTAAAAAAAAATCCTTGTTATCCATTATGCTGGCTTTACTAAAAAATAAAAAATAAATAAAAAAAAAATGTTGTGTCTGCTTGTTTTTATAGTGATGAATGAAATACTTGTGTTAATTATAATATTTATTTTATAGGTTTGTCTGTTCAGTCATCCACATCGACCTCGGTTAACATTCCATCTACCTCCATAAAATCTGAACCACGGGCAATATATATATGTACACATCAGACAACATCAACAACATGGGCAATATATACGGTCTACATCAAATACCAGCCATAGCCTATCATCTGCTGATATTGTCCCAGATGTACGGAGCAATACACCAGATACAGCAGTTGGAAGAAGCACAGGTATTTATTGTTATATTATTTATATTGCTTCTACAATTTTTAATAGGAACAATATTAATTATAATCTATTTTTTTTCTTTTTTTCAGTGGATGTTGGACGTCTTTTTAGATCTATGGTCACGGATTCAGCACCACTTTTTGATGGTAAATATGTTGTTATAATAACTCTAAAGAATAATGAATAATTAGTTTCTTATTAAAGATTGACTTTACATCCATATCTTGAAAATGTGTTTTTATTTCTTCTGGAAGATAGAAGTAATATTGATGTTTTAATTTTAGTTCTTTGAAGGGACAGTAAACTCAAAAATAAAAATAATAGGTTTCAAATAGGGCATGTAATTTTCCCAGAAATTAAAAATTTACTTTTATCAACAAATGTGCTTTGTTCGCTTGGTATTCCTATTTGAAAGTTCAACCTAGGAAGGCTCATATGACAATTTCAAAGCCCTTGAAGGCTGCCTCTTGTCACATACTTTTTTTGTTTTATTTTCACAACAGGGGAGAGCTAGTTCATGTAGGCCATATAGATAAAATTGTGATCACGTCCGCGTCTTGTGGCAGACACTGCACCAATTGTCTAAAATGAAAGTCAATAGATAATAAATAAAATGCCATGTGATCATAGGCCTGTAATAAGATGTTTAGATACAAGTTAATCACATAGGATTTTTTTTTTCTTTTTAGAACTGTGTTGGTTATGCAAAACTGGGGAATGGGTAACAAAGTATTATCTATATTTTTAAACAACACAATTTCTGGTGTTGACTGTCCATTTAATCACATTATCTGCACTATTAGTACTTTTCATAGTTATAAATGATCAACTTATCTTTCTTCCATGATTTATTTTTACAATATCTACATCTTTCTTCACCAAAAAAATTAAGGTAATTTATTGTGTTACACCTTGAAAATAACACAAGTATCCCCATGGTGACACATAACGAATGTAGAATAATTGTGTTTTTATAAAAAGGGTTTTATAAAACATAATAATTAATATTTTTAAATTTATATTTTTCAGATATGCAGGAGGAGGAGGATTCATCAAGAGAGGTTATTATAAATCTGGTTCCAATTACTGATCATAGTCAGGAGTGTAGATCTACAGATCTGGGAAGTGAAAATCCAGATCTATCACAAATGGCACAAGATCAGGATTTAGAGATTCATGAGCCACTAGATAACCCTTGTGATGAGGATGAAAATCAGAATCCTGCTGTACATTTAGCAGAAGAGCAGGACATTGAACAAATAGAACTTGCACCTCCTCAACCTGAACCTAAACAGCCTGCACCATTTGAAGATCCAGCTCTAAATGAAATGATGAATCTTGCCGGTGGATATAGGGCTGATACTAGGCAGATTCAAGCTGTTCTCTCTGCATATTTACAAAGATGGGACAACTACAATCTGCAAAGATTAGAACTAGACCGGTAAATCTTTGAGTGGCAAAGACAAATGGAGACAGAAAAAAACCAGCACATTAACAGGGCATTGACAATAGCTGAAAATAATATGCATATTACTCAAAATACAATGCAGTCTATGATAGAAATTATGAGAAATAGCTGACCAGAAATTCTCCTTATCCAAAGCGCCAAAGGTTTCAGTAGTTTGTATAAGCTTAGTTATGTGAATTGTATATATAAGTTTTCTTGTTTGTGTTTTTTTATTGTTACTTATTCAGATTGCTATTAAAGTTCTATATTTGGTTTATTATATATATTTTTTTAAATGTTTCAGACTCAATATATTTATTAATAAGAGACCAATCAATAAAAATGATTCTTAAATATTTTTTATAACATCATCATAAATAAATTAAATGCACAATACCAAAACAAAAAGGTGAATATGACATGGTAATCTGCTTCCCCAAAATTATCCTCATTTCTTAATTTGTGTGAAAAAAAAAAAATACAAGTGTCATGATAGTGTTCATGACATAAAATTGTCAGTCATTTTTTTTTTTATTATTATTATAAATAACAAAACTCTTACATCTTCTCCATAACCTAAGTGATGTATAGATTTTGAACCTGTGCATTTAAATTATTTAGAAAATCCATAATATGTATGATATGTTCTTGAACAGATGACTGTACTTGGGATCAAACTTGCACACCAGCATCTTTAAAAAACAGAACAAAATAAATATATAAAGTTTGAGATATTTTTATAAAGAGTGATGGAAATGCAATAATCTAAAAATTATTACCAGAGGATGGAGGTGTTGAAGTTGTAATTGTCTGTGTATATCTTAAAACATTTGTAACTTCCATGGCAGCATCATTTTCAGATTAATTGTGTCTGTATATTTCTGCACTTTCATCTGTTATATAGATATATAAATAGATAAATATATAGAGAGATTGATAGAAAGAAAGACAAGAATTGTTCATTATAAAATAAAATTGCTGCAATTTCATTTTGGACATTATTTTCCTCTGTTTCACTACCTATGTACAATGATAGAATTACACAAATTAACACTTTAAAATTGTATTAATTATATGAATACCTTCAGGAAAAGATAAATCCCTTATTCTCCAGAACCTCCTTTTCTTGGCTATTTGAACAAAAGACTCACGGCTAGATTACGAGTTTTGCGTTAGAGGCTATGTGGTGCTAATGAGCAGTTTTTTACAAACCCGTCGTTAAAAGACAAGAAGTGAGCGTTGAGCAAAATTGTGCTCCTTACCGCACTCCAATACCAGCGCTGCTTATGTTAGCGGTGAGCTGGTGTAACGTGCTCGTGCACGATTTCCCCATAGGAATCAACGGGGAGAGCCGGCTGAGAAAAAGTCTAACACCTGCAAAAAAGCAGCATAAAACTCAGTAACGCAGCCCCATTGATTCCTATGGGGAAATAAAATTTATCTCTCCACCTCAGGGACGTATTTAGGTTTTGTGCTGCCCTAGGCACTCAAAATTCTGCTGCCCCCCCCTCCAAAAAAAAAAAAAGGTTTTAGGCCTTTTTCCCCTTAATATTTTTTGGGGTCAGTGTGTAAAATGTTTTTTTGTTTTTTTCAATTTTTTTTTCATAACAATTCAAAAGAAAATGGCTAGCAAAACACTTGCATACAGGTGGGTTGAATTGCATGCATCTCATACCATTTTCTCGCTGAGAGAAGTGAGAGAAAAGAAGGGTAGGGGAGAAAAAGGATGGAAAGGAAAGAAGGAAGGGAGGGAGAAGAGAAAAGTGGTTAGGGAGAAGAGAAAATGGGGGAGGGAAAGAAGGGAGGGAAATAAAGTTATAGAAGGGAGCAAGGGAGGGAGTTGAGAGAAAGAAGGGAGACAGGGAAAGAAATAAGGTAGGGAGTTGAGGGAGGTAGGGAGTTGAGGGAGGGAGGGAGGGAGGGAGGGAGGGAGAAAGGGAAAGAAGGGAGAGAAAGAAAAATACACTTTGAAAACTATCACTGCCTTTTACATGCTACAACATACAGTAATTACCATCCAAGTAATGAAACGTTTTAAGTGTCCGTTTACTATTTACTTAGTGGGTTCATGAATGCAGTGAAAGCTAGCTATTAGTAGCTAACATACATTAGCACTGAGAGTTTATGATTAGACATCACTTGAATGCAGCTAAAGCTATCTATTAGTAGCTAACATACATTAGCGCTGAGAGTTTATGATTAGACATCACATGAATGCAGATAAAGCTATCTATTAGTAGCTAACATACATTAGCACTGAGAGATTATGATTAGACATCACATGAATGCAGAGAAAGCTAGCTATTAGTAGCTAACATACATTAGCGCTGAGAGTTTACGATTAGACATCACAAGCTGATCTAAGCAGTGCACAGACGCATCCAGTCTGTTAGTAACTAAGACCTGCAATAAGCACTGCACGCTCAGACCCACCACAGCTGACAAGGTAAGGCAGCATATCGGCACAAGGTCTTCTCCTCCAGCCTCACCTTGTAAGCATATCCCCGGGCACGTTTCTCACCAAGAACGCTTCCACTGCAAAAATGCCAGCAGCTCTAAATGAAGCAACGGTTTAAAGGAGCTATTGCGGATGACGTCATTCCTATGGGACGCTGATACAGTGGAGTGTATCGGTAGCTGTCGCAGCTACAATTTCTCTACCCATTAGTCTTTAAAGGAGCACTGCCTGTAAAGACCTTTTTCAGTGCATGTGCCTTGTCTTCTCTGTAAAAGCCTACACTTTATTGCTCACTGTACTGTGTGCTTGCTTTTATAGAGAGGATAGGGCAGATGTGCTGCCCCTCCCAAATCTGCTGCCCTAGGCACCGGCCTTGTTGGCCTAGGCCATAATACGCCCCTACTCCACCTAACACCTTAACATGAACCCCGAGTCTAAAAACCCCTAATCTTGCACTTATTAACCCCTAATCTTCCGCCCCCGACATCGCCGACACCTGCATTATATTTATTAACCCCTAATCTGCTGCTCTAGACACCGCCGCCACCTACATTATACTTATGAACCCCTAATCTGCTGCCCCCACATTGCTGCACCTACATTATATTTATTAACCCCTAATCTGCCACCCCCAATGTCACACCACCTTCTTAACTTATTAACCCCTAATCTGCCGCCCCAACGTCGCCACCACTATAAAAAACATATTAACCCTAAACCGCCGCACTCCCGCCGTATTACTAACCCCTAATCTGCCGTCCCTAACATCGCAGCCACCTACCTACATTTATTGACCCCTAATCTGCCGCCCCCAACGTCGTCGCCACTATAGCCGCCACTATACTAAATTTATTAACCCCTAAACCTAAGTCTAACCCTAACACCCCCTAACTTAAATATAATTTAAATAAGTCTAAATTAAATTCCTATCATTAACTAAATAATTCCTATTTAAAACTAAATAATAACCTATAAAATAAACCCTAAGCTAGCTACAATATAACTAATAGTTACATTGTAGCTAGCTTAGGGTTTATTTTTATTTCATAGGCAAGTTTGTATTTATTTTAACTAGGTAGAATAGTTACTAAATAGTTATTAACTATTTAATAACTACCTAGCTAAGATAAATACAAAAGTACCTGTAAAATAAAACCTAATCTAAGTTACAATAACACCTACACTACACTACAATTAAATAAATTAACTAAATTAAATACAATTACCTAAATGAAATTAAATTAGCTAAAGTAAAAATAAATAAACACTAAATTACAGAAAATAATAAACAAATTACAAGATATTTAAACTAATTACACCTAATCTAATAGCCCAATCAAAATAAAAAAGCCCCCCAAAATAAAAAAAAACCCTAGCCTAAACTAAACTACCAAAAGCCCTTAAAAGGGCCTTTTGCGAGGCATTGCCCCAAAGTCATCAGCTCTTTTACCTGTAAAAAAAATACAAACAACCCCCCCAACAGTAAAACCCACCACCCACACAACCAACCCCCCAAATAAAAGCCTAACTAAAAAAAACCTAAGCTCCCCATTGCCCTGAAAAGGGCATTTGGATGGGCATTGCCCTTAAAAGGGCAGTTAGCTGTTCTGCGGCCCAAATTCCCTAACCTTAAAATAAAACCCACCCAATATACCCTTAAAAAAAGCCCGGAGAAGTCTTCATCCAAGCCGGGCGAAGTGGTCCTCTAGACGGCATCTTCTATCTTCATCCATCCGACGCGGAGCGGCTCCATCTTCAAGACATCCAGCGTGGAGCATCCTCTTCATCTGACTGTCTAACGACGAATGAAGGTACCTTTAAGTGACATCATCTAAGATGGCGTCCCTTAGATTCCGATTGGCTGATAGAATTCTACCAGACAATTGGAATCTAAGGGACGCCATCTTGGATGATGTCACTTAAAGGAACCTTCATTCGTCGGGTAGTCGTCGGATGAAGAGGATGCTCCGTGTCGGATGTCTTGAAGATGGACCCGCTCCATAGATGAAGATAGAAGATGCCATCTGGATGAAGACTTCCGTTCATCTGGAGGACCACTTTGCTCAGCTTGGATGAAGACTTCTTCTGGCTTCGTTGAGTACTTCGGCCCGGTTGGATGAAGACTTCTGCCGCTTCCTTGAGGATGGATGTCGGATCTTCAGAACTGTAAGTCGATCTTCAGGGGATTAGTGTTAGGTTTTTTTAAGGGTGTATTGGGTGGGTTTTATTTTTAGGTTAGGGTTTGAGCCTGCAAAAGAGCTAACTGCCCTTTTAAGGGCAATGCCCATCCAAATGCCCTTTTCAGGGCAATGGGGAGCTTAGGTTTTTTTAGATAGTATTTTATTTGGGGGGTTGTTTGAGTGGTTGGTGGGTTTTACTGTTGGGGGGGTTGTTTTTTTTTTACAGGTAAAAGAGCGGATAACTTTGGGGCAATGCCCCACAAAAGGCCCTTTTAAGGGCTATTGGTAGTTTAGTTTAGGCTAGGTGTTTTTTTTTATTTCGATAGGGCTTTTAGATTAGGTGTAATTAGTTTAATTATCTGTAATATGTTTATTATTTTCTGTAATTTAGTGGGGGTTGTTTGTACTTTAGCTAATTTAATTTAAATCATTTAATTGTATTTAATTTAGTAAATGTATTTATTTATAGTGTAGTGTTAGGTGTTATTGTAACTAAGGTTAAGTTTTATTTTACAGGTACTTTTGTATTTATTTTAGCTAGGTAGTTATTAAATAGTTAATAACTATTTAACAACTATTGTACCTAGTTAAAATAAATACAAACTTGCCTGTAAAATAAAAATAAACCCTAAACTAGCTACAATGTAACTATTAGTTATATTGTAGCTAGTTTAGGGATTATTTTATAGGTATGTATTTAGTTTTAAATAGGAATAATTTAGGCCTAGATTTAGAGTTTGGCGGTAGCCGTGAAAACCAGCGTTAGAGGCTCCTAACGCTGGTTTTAGGCTACCGCCGGTATTTGGGGTCAGTCAGGAAAGGGTCTAACGCTCACTTTTCAGCCGCAACTTTTCCATACCGCAGATCCCATTACGTCAATTGCGTATCCTATCTTTTCAATGGGATCTTTCTAACTCCGGTATTTAGAGTCGTGGCTGAAGTGAGCGTTAGAAATCTAACGACAAAACTCCAGCCGCAGAAAAAAGTCAGTAGTTAAGAGCTTTCTGGGCTAACGCCGGTTCATAAAGCTCTTAACTACTGTACTCTAAAGTACACTAACACCCATAAACTACCTATGTACCCCTAAACCGAGGTCCCCCCACATCGCCGCCACTCGATTACATTTTTTAACCCCTAATCTGCCGACCGCCACCTACGTTATACTTATGTACCCCTAATCTGCTGCCCCTAACACCGCCGACCCCTATATTATATTTATTAACCCCTAACCTGCCCCCCACAACGTCGCCGCCAGCTACCTACAATAATTAACCCCTAATCTGCCGACCGCAAAGCGCGGCTACTTACGTTATCCTTATGTACCCCTAATCTGCTGCCCCTAACATCGCCGACCCCTATATTATATTTATTAACCCCTAACCTGCCACCCTCAACGTCGCCTCCACCTGCCTACACTTATTAACCCCTAATCTGCCGAGTGGATCTCACCGCTACTATAATAAAGTTATTAACCCCTAATCCGCCTCACTCCCGCCTCAATAACCCTATAATAAATAGTATTAACCCCTAATCTGCCCTCCCTAACATCGCCGACACCTAACTTCAAGTATTAACCCCTAATCTGCCGATCGGAGCTCACCGCTACTCTAATAAATTTTTTAACCCCTAAAGCTAATTTTAACACTAACCCTAACACCCCCCTAAGTTAAATATAATTTTATTCTAACGAAATAAATTAACTCTTATTAAATAAATTATTCCTATTTAAAGCTAAATACTTACCTGTAAAATAAACCCTAATATAGCTACAACATAAATTATAATTATATTATAGCTATTTTAGGATTTATATTTATTTTACAGGTAACTTTGTATTTATTTTAACCAGGTACAATAGCTAGAGGATGTTCCGCGTCGGCTTGGAAGAAGATGGTTCCGCTCCGCTCCAGAAGAAAGAAGATTGAAGATGCGGCTTGATAGAAGACTTCATCCCGATGATGGACTTCCGACTTCAGCCCGATGATGGATTTCTTCAGTCGTTGCTGAAGAAATTGCAGATTGAGCTCGCATTCTATTGACTGATCGGAACAGCCAATAGAATGCGAGCTCAATCTGATTGGCTGATTGGATCAGCCAATCGGATTGAACTTGATTCTGATTGGCTGGTTCCATCAGCCAATCAGAATATTCCTACCTTAATTCCGATTGGCTGATAGAATCCTATCAGCCAATCTGAATTCGAGGGACGCCATCTTGGATGACGTCATTTAAAAGAACCGTCATTCGTCGTCTAGTCGTCGGTTGAAGAGGATGTTCCGCGTCGGCTTGGAAGAAGATGGTTCCACACCGCTCCAGAAGAAAGAAGATTGAAGATGCGGCTTGATAGAAGACTTCATCCCGATGATGGACTTCCGACTTCAGCCCGATGATGGATTTCTTCAGTCGCCACTTGGATCCAGACTTCAGCCCGAGGATGGACGTCACTCTTCAGCCCCCAGCTTGGGCTTGGATCAACACTTCCGAGGCTTGGATCAAGACTTCCGAGGACGGATCGGTGAACCTGGCAGGGTTAAGATAAGGTAGGAAGATCTTCAGGGGCTTAGTGTTAGGTTTATTTAAGAGGGGTTTGGGTTAGATTAGGGGTATGTGGGTGGTGGGTTGTAATGTTGGGGGGGGGTTATTGTATGTTTTTTTTTACAGGCAAAAGAACTGAATTCTTTGGGGCATGCCCCGCAAAGGGCCCTGTTCAGGGATGGTAAGGTAAAAGAGCTTTGAACTTTTTTAATTTAGAATAGGGTAGGGCATTTTTTTATTTTGGGAGGCTTTGTTATTTTATTAGGGGGCTTAGAGTAGGTGTAATTAGTTTAAAATTGTTGTAATATTTTTCTAATGTTTGTAAATATTTTTTTATTTTTTGTAACTTAGTTCTTTTTTATTTTTTGTACTTTAGTTAGTTTATTTCATTGTATTTATTTGTAGATATTGTATTTAAATAATTTATTGATAGTGTAGTGTTAGGTTTAATTGTAGATAATTGTAGGTATTGTATTTAATTAATGTATTGATAGTGTAGTGTTAGATTTAATTGTAGATAATTGTAGATAGTTTATTTAATTAATTTATTAAATAAATACAAAGTTACCTGTAAAAGAAATATTAATCCTAACATAGCTATAATATAATTATAATTTATATTGTAGCTATATTAGGGTTTATTTTACAGGTAAGTATTTAGCTTTAAATAGGATTAATTTATTTCGTTAGATATAAATTATATTTAACTTAGGGGGGTGTTAGTGTAAGGTTAAACTTAGCTTTAGGGGTTAATACATTTATTAGAATAGCGGTGAGCTCCAGTCGGCAGATTAGGGGTTAATGTTTGAAGTTAGGTGTCGGCGATGTTAAGGAGGGCAGATTAGGGGTTAATACTATTTATTATAGGGTTATTGAGGCGGGAGTGAGGCGGATTAGGGGTTAATACATTTATTATAGTAGCGCTCAGGTCCGGTCGGTAGATAAGGGGTTAATAAGTGTAGTTAGGTGGAGGCGACGTTGTGGGCGGCAGATTAGGGGTTAATAAATATAATATAGGGGTCGGCGATGTTAGGGCAGCAGATTAGGGGTACATAGGGATAATGTAGGTGGCGGGGGTGTACGGAGCGGCAGATTAGGTGTTAAAAATAATATGCAGGGGTCAGCGATAGCGGGGGGCGGCAGATTAGGGGTTAATAAGTTTAAGGTTAGGGGTGTTTAGACTCGGGGTACATGTTAGAGTGTTAGGTGCAGACGTAGGAAGTGTTTCCCCATAGGAAACAATGGGGCTGTGTTAGGAGCTGAACGCGGCTTTTTTGCAGGTGTTAGGTTTTTTTTCAGCTCAAACAGCCCCATTGTTTCCTATGGGATATCGTGCACGAGCACGTTTTTTAAGCTGGCCGCGTCTGTAAGCAACTCTGGTATCGAGAGTTGCAGTGGCGTTAAATATGCCTGTACGCTCCCTTTTTGGAGCCTAACGCAGCCATTCTGTGAACTCTCAATACCAGAGTTATTTAAAAGGTGCGCCCAGAAGAAAGCCAGCGTTAGCTACGCGGGTCATTACCGACAAAACTCTAAATCTAGCCGTTAGTTAATTATAGCAATTTCATTTAGATTAATTTAAATTATATTTAAGTTAGGGGGTGTTAGGGTTAGGTTTAGACTTAGGTTTAGGCGTTAATACATTTAGTATAGTGGTGGTGATGTTGGGGGCGGCATATTAGGGGTTAATAAATGTAGGTAGGTGGCGGCAATGTTAGGGACGGCAGATTAGGGGTTAATAATATTTAACTAATGTTTGCGAGGTGGGAGTGTGGCAGTTTAGGGGTTAATATGTTTATTATAGTGTCGGCGAAGTTGGGGGTGGCAGATTAGGGGTTAATAAGTGTAGGTAGGTTGCAGCGACATTGGGGCGGCAGATATGGGGTTAATAAATATAATGTATGTGTCTGCGATGTTGGAGGCAGCAGATTAGGGGTTCATAACTATAATGTAGGTGGTGGCTTTGTCCGGAGCGGCAGATTAGGGGTTAAAAGTTTTATTTTAGGGTTTGCGATGCGGGAGGGCCTTGGTTTAGGGGTTAATAGGTAGTTTATGGGTGTTAGTGTACTTTTTAGCACTTTAGTTATGAGTTTTATGTTACCGCGTTGTACCATAAAACTCTTAACTACTGACGTTTAAATGTGTTAGGACTCTTGACAGGGTAGGGTGTACCGCTCACTTTTTGGCCTCCCAGGACAGACTCGTAATTTTTACCTTAACGCACAACTTGTAATCTAGCCATCAGTTTCTATAATAATAAAATTGTACAAATGAGGATTATGTTAATAAGATCAATACCTTAATAAATTACTTGCTGGTTTCATGTTGTACCTTGAGGTGTATGGACTATTGTTAAGCGTCTGACACCTGCTGGCTTTGGAGACAATTCACGGTCAAGCAAAGACACAGGCAAGAGCGGAGAGCTAGCCTCACTGCCAGGTGTCAAATTTAGAATAGGCTTCACATAACGTGGAGGAGGGGCATCACAAATTCTTTGTTTCTTCTTATCTGAAGTAGTGTATATAGATAGAAAAAATAAGATTAATATATATAGTTACTTTTATGTTATCTTTTTTAAAGGGGCATGAAACACAAAATTTTACTTTCATAATTTTGGTAGAACATACTATTTTAAACAAATTTCTTATAGACTTCTAGTATATAATTTATTTCATTCTCTTATTATGTGTTGAAGGAGCAGCAATGCACTACTGGTTTCTAAATGAACACATGGATGAGGCAAAACTCAGGCAATAACAATCTGTAAATATATGCAGCAATCAGCAACTAGAACCTAGGTTCTTTGCTACTCCTGGGCTTTCCTAAATAAAAAAAATAATCAAAGGATAACAAGAGAAGGAATCAAATAAAATAATAGAAGTAAATAGTAAAGTTGTTTAAAATGGTATTATCTGTCTAAATCATGAAACTAAAATGTTGGGTTTCATGTCCATTTCATGAATTAGTATTTAATAATTTAGACTATAATGAATAGTTAGTAGATTAGTTTTTTTGGTTATAAAGTTAATAAATAAAAATAGTTAGAATTTATTTCTTGATTGTGATCACTAAGGGTCATATTTATCAAGCTCCGTATGAAGGTTCGCCGGAAACAAAAATTATAAACCAGCGGTCTAAAGACCGCTGCTCCATAACTTGTTCACCTGCTCTGAGGCTGCGGACAGAAATCAATATGATTGGGTTGATTGACACCCCCTGCTAGTGGCCGATTGGCCACAAATCTGCAGGGGGCAGCATTGCACCAGCAGTTCACAGGAACTAAAAAGAAGTAAAAAAAGTACGATATTAAATCATACGATAGGGTGCGCTATACTAATGCACGAGAATTGTGCGTGTTATCTGTGCTGGCGTGTCAACAAAATAAATTCAAAATATGGATCTAATAATGATCATAAATTGTAATATTGTGTTTGTGTTAGTACTTGTATGAAAAAATACACAAATGGAATAAAATTTACCAACAAAAAGTTTCTAGTGTGTATGTCTAAAAAACTGGATGTGTCTAGTTTGGTGAATATATGGCTCGCATAAATAGTAGTGTATACTCAAAAAAACCTCATCCCATACAATGGGCATATGATATGGATAAAGTGATAAAATATTACATATATTGACAATAAATTGAATATTTGAAAATAAATGAAAATACAAACGAATTTGAATTCACAATAAAGTGCAGAGTCAATGATAGATAGGTGAAATCGACACTGTCAGAATCAATAATTCTGAAAGGCTGCTCCACTCCAAACCGGTGGTAAATCGGGTGAACTGAAAAATTGAAAGCACAAAGAGAGAGCGCCTAATGGTGTAATATCGTCAAGATCAAAAATGATACAAACATAAAAAGTATCTGCCAAGTGGATACTCACAAAGAGCTTAGCACTCGCAAGTAGTGCATACAGGCGGGCTGACCTTTGTACAGCAGTCAGTACGCTGAATGTATGGAAGTCATGTCGGAGATCTGTTATGATAGAAAAAGAACACAGAAGACCAATGGTGCAATATCGTCTAATCCCAGATGGACACGGCAAAAGACACAGTTTCAGCAAGATGTATACTCACAATGGAGTTGGCACTCGCAAGTAGTGCATTTGGGCAGGCTGACCTTAATACAGCAGTCAGTACGCTGATTGTTTGTAGCTGTTATCGGCTCAGGCTTGTCCTCCGCACCCAGCGTGTGTACTGAATTCTCAGCTGTGGCTCAACTGTTCTCTGAGGGAAGGAAATCCTCTAGGTATGACGTAGACACACCAAAAAATGCACCTGGAGCTTGGTGAAGGCTCAGAACACACACAGTGCATACAAGTTGTTGTTCAGATTAGTAGGTCACAGAATAAAAACGGATGACTAAAAAATATATTTAAAATCACCAATAAAAAAGGAAGTCAGTGGACAAAATGTTAGGTAAAAATAATTTAAAAGAAATTTATTTAAGAGCTAAATACAGTTCACAGGAACTGCTGGTACAATGATAAATGCCGACAGCTTATGCTGTCGGCACTTATCGATGTGCAGCGGACATGATATGCTACTTTGTATCATGTCCGCTCACACATTGATAAATATGCCCCTTTAGGTTCATGCAGAGATCCAAAATTCATATATTTTACAAATATATAGAGCTTTAATATACATGTTACTCTATTTTTGAATATCCAACATAATAATATATAATACATTGAATAGTACTGTGAATTGATTAGTTCTATGAGCCTGTGTTGATAGCCTCCTGATCAAAACTGATCAAAATTGATTTTTTTTAACATCATTTTATGAGCTTTAACACTTTCATTCTAAAGTTAAGTACAGCTACACCGGAGAGAGCACAATGTTATCTATATAGCCCACATTGACTAGCTGTCTCTTGTTTTAATAAGCTAGTACCAAACAATGTTATAAGAGGTTGTCTGTAGTGGCCTAGAAACAGTCACAAATTGGTAATTGAAAAGATTATGAAGTATATTTATATCAAAATTTGGTTGTGCAAAGATTTGGAATAGCTATTAAAGGAAAATTGATGGAGTATATTGTTGCTTTTAATTTAATAATTAAAAAAATAAGTGTTAAAGTGATGATCATCAATTGCATGATAAAAATTAAGGTACTTTGTAATTATTAAACTTACATGTCCTTAGAAGGCTCCTAAGATTCGTAATATTCTGATTCTCTGCGTCTAACATCACTATGGTGTCTCAGACATTGACGTCTGTTTCTTTTAATGTTAGAAACACAATACATTCTGCGTATCATTTCGTATATAGTTTTGTCCCTGTCATCTTGGGTTACTCCACAGACGACCCCTAAGCGTTTTGGAAAATAACGGTGTATCACATAAACTAAAATTATAATTTCACCTGATGTGAAAGGTTTTACTCTCTGCATTCTTCTTGGTCGCATAGTAACTATGTAAATGGGTGTGTCACATCTATAAATATTGTAAATCTCGAGTTATTTGATGATTTTATGTTTAAAAAAATTAATTTTATATTTACAATTTGATATATTGATATTGAATAATGGCACAAGCTTAACATCTTTAAATTAGATTGATCTAATACATTTCTTTATACAAACCTAAAATGTTGTAATACTCTCTTTTTTGAGCCAGTAGGTAATTATAATTTGGAGTCATTTTTGGTTCTCATATGCCCAAGATTATGTAAATTATATATAGGAAATGTATATTATTTCTAAAATATGTTTCTTGATTGTATTTGAATATAGTTATCATTAAAATAGTTTATAAATTAGTAATATAATATTACATTTTATTTAGTTGATATTTGTAATATGTTATCAGTTGTAATAGTTAATAAAAATTGTAAATATGTTGCATTAAAAACAAAATGTGAATCTAAAAATATCCACTATGTTACATCTGACAATTTTGTTTATATACACAAATTATCATCCATGACTACTAAACAAGGAATGTTGTGATGTTTATATTTCCTATTTTTAATTTCTCTAATCCGTATATAAGAACATTTTTGATATCGGTGATTACTCATTATTTAGTCTGCATAAGTGAGCTTAAAGGGGGGACATTAAACCAAATATTTTTCAATCATGATTAAAAAAAATACAATTTTAAACAACATTCAACTATAATTCTACAATCTAATTATCTTCTTTCTTTAGTTATCTTTTTTTAAAAGACTACCAATGCATATAAGTGAGAAAATCACAAGAGGCATCTATGTGCTACCACCAAACAGCAATTCATTAGTCTATCTAGATATGCTTTTCTGCAAAGGATAACAACAAAATGAGGCAAATTAGATAACAAAACTAAAAGTGAATGTTGTTTAAAATTTGTTTTTCTATCTGAATCATGAAATACATTTGACAAATACAGAGATTTATATTTATTTCCAAACTCTAATGGAATTTTTTTTAGATAAATTGTGAGATAGAGAAAAAAAATATTTTTTATTAATAATAACAAAAAGAAATTGAATGATAACACTATATATAAATCTACAACATGTAAACAGATCTTTTTTTTATTATTTTTATATTAATTAGTACTCTAAGAATGGTTATCTCTAAGCTAACCAATAGGAGGCGCTATACAAATGATACTATGATACACATATGGTTAAATGGGGATAAATGCAGTAAATATATCATAAAGAGGAAAATAAAAAATAAAAATATTAATCCGCAATAGAATACAAAGTGTAATAGGTGAAATATACGTAAATATAAATATATAAAAGTATGACCAGAAAGTCCCAAAAACTGGATACAAGTCCAAATCTTCAAAGGATCCTAAGCAATCTTTGTGATGTCAGAGAAATCACAGAGGAAAAGTACCAGACACACCGGAGGCAGCACTCTTGAACACAATAATTCAGGTGGTTCTAGAAAATATAAGAGCAAAAAAAAGAGGCGCCACATGTGTGTATCAATAATATAAATTTGCAGGAAAAAAGATACTAGACACAGGGTACTCACATGTTCCCAAGGCACTCACTTGTGCCAATAGAAGCAGGCTGGACCTTTATACAGCAGCCCAGCTCGCTGACACTTGGACAAGGGGCTTCCAATCCTCGTGTATTAGTGGTACATGGAGAAGGAACACAAACAAGAGAGCCACATGTGTATATCAGTATAATAAGAGATGTATACAAAATGGAAATGAATGCTGGGTACTCACAAGTAAGGCGGCACCACAATTTACATATATGTCCAAGTGTCAGCAAGCTGGGCTGCTGTAGTGTTAGGTTTAATTGTAACTTAGGTTAGGATTTATTTTACAGGTAATTTTGTGATTATTTTAACTAGGTAGCTATTAAATAGTTAATAACTATTTAATAGCTATTGTACCTAGTTAAAATAAATACAAAGTTGTCTGTAAAATAAATATAAATCCTAAAATAGCTACAATGTAATTATTCGTTATATTGTAGATATATTAGGCTTTATTTTACAGGTAAGTATTTAGCTTTAAATAGGAATACTTTAGTTAATAAGATTTAATTTATTTTGTTAGATTTAAATTATATTTAACTTAGGGGGATGTTAGTGTTAGGGGTTAATACATTTATTAGAGTAGCGGCGAGGTCCGGTCGGCATATTAGGGGTTAATAATTGAAGTTAGGTGTCAAAGATGTTAGGGAGGGCAGATTAGGGGTTAATAAAATTTATTATAGGGGTTGCGAGACGGGAGTGCGGCAGTTTAGGGGTTAATAAATTTATTATAGTGGCGGCAAGATCCGGTCAGAAGATTAGGGGTTAATAAGTGTAGGTAAAGTAGCGGTGATGTTGGGGAGGGCAGATTAGGGGTTAATAAATATAATATAGGGGTCGGCGATGTTAGGGGCAGCAGATTAGGGGTTCATAGGGATAACATAGGTTGCGGCGGTGTCCGGAGCGGAAGATTAGGGGTTAATAATAATATGCAGGGGTCAGCGATAGTGGGGGCGGCAGATTAGCGGTTAATAAGTGTAAGGTTAGGGGTGTTTAGACTCGGGGTTCATGTTAGAGTGTTAGGTGCAGACGTAGGAAGTGTTTCCCCATAGGAAACAATGGGGCTGCGTTAGGAGCTGAACGCGGCTTTTTTGCAGGTGTTAGGTTTTTTTTTCAGCTCAAACAGCCCCATTGTTTCCTATGGGATATCGTGCACGAGCGCGTTTTTTAAGCTGGCCGCGTCCGTAAGCAACTCTGGTATCGAGAGTTGCAGTGGCGTTAAATATGCCTGTACGCTCCCTTTTTGGAGCCTAACGCAGCCATTCTGTGAATCTCAATACCAGAGTTATTTAAAAGGTGCGGCCAGAAAAAAGCCAGCGTTAGCTACGCGGGTCGTTACCGACAAAACTCTAAATCTAGCCGTTAGTTAATTATAGCAATTTCATTTAGATTAATTTAAATTATATTTAAGTTAGGGGGTGTTAGGGTTAGGTTTAGACTTAGGTTTAGGGGTTAATACATTTAGTATAGTGGTGGTGATGTTGGGGGCGGCATATTAGGGGTTAATAAATGTAGGTAGGTGGCGGCAATGTTAGGGACGGCAGATTAGGGGTTAATAATATTTAACTAATGTTTGCGAGGCGGGAGTGTGGCAGTTTAGGGGTTAATATGTTTATTATAGTGTCGGCGAAGTTGGGGGCGGCAGATTAGGGGTTAATAAGTGTAGGTAGGTTGCAGCGACATTGGGGCGGCAGATATGGGGTTAATAAATATAATGTAGGTGTCGGCGATGTTGGAGGCAGCAGATCAGGGGTTCATAACTATAATGTAGGTGGTGGCGGTGTCCGGAGCGGCAGATTAGGGGTTAAAAGTTTTATTTTAGGGTTTGCGATGCGGGAGGGCCTTGGTTTAGGGGTTAATAGGTAGTTTATGGGTGTTAGTGTACTTTTTAGCACTTTAGTTATGAGTTTTATGTTACGGCGTTGTACCATAAAACTCTTAACTACTGACGTTTAAATGTGTTAGGACTCTTGACAGGGTAGGGTGTACCGCTCACCTGTGTTGATAGCCTCCTGATCAAAACTGATCAAAATTGATTTTTTTTTACATCATTTTATGAGCTTTAACACTTTCATTCTAAAGTTAAGTACAGCTACACCGGAGAGAGCACAATGTTATTTATATAGCCCACATTGACTAGCTGTCTCTTGTTTTAATAAGTTAGTACCAAACAATGTTATAACTATTTAATAGCTATTGTACCTAGTTAAAATAAATACAAAGTTGTCTGTAAAATAAATATAAATCCTAAAATAGCTACAATGTAATTATTCGTTATATTGTAGATATAGTAGGATTTATTTTACAGGTAAGTATTTAGCTTTAAATAGGAATACTTTAGTTAATAAGATTTAATTTATTTTGTTAGATTTAAATTATATTTAACTTAGGGGGATGTTAGTGTTAGGGGTTAATACATTTATTAGAGTAGCGGCGAGGTCCGGTCGGCATATTAGGGGTTAATAATTGAAGTTAGGTGTCAAAGATGTTAGGGAGGGCAGATTAGGGGTAAATAAAATTTATTATAGGGGTTGCGAGACGGGAGTGCGGCAGTTTAGGGGTTAATAAATTTATTATAGTGGCGGCAAGATCCGGTCAGAAGATTAGGGGTTAATAAGTGTAGGTAAAGTAGCGGTGATGTTGGGGGGGGGGGCAGATTAGGGGTTAATAAATATAATATAGGGGTCGGCGATGTTAGGGGCAGCAGATTAGGGGTTCATAGGGATAACGTAGGTTGCGGCGGTGTCCGGAGCGGAAGATTAGGGGTTAATAATAATATGCAGGGGTCAGCGATAGTGGGGGCGGCAGATTAGCGGTTAATAAGTGTAAGGTTAGGGGTGTTTAGACTCGGGGTTCATGTTAGGGTGTTAGGTGCAGACTTAGAAAGTGTTTCCCCATAGGAAACAATGGGGCTGTGTTAGGAGCTGAACGCTGCTTTTTTGCAGGTGTTAGGTTTTTTTTCAGCTCAAACTGCCCCATTGTTTTCTATGGGGGAATCGTGCACGAGCACATTTTTCAAGCTGGCCGATACCATAAGCAACGCTGGTATTTAGAGTTGAAGTGGCGGTTAATATGCCTGTATGCTCCCTTTTTGGAGCCTAACGCAGCCCTTCAGACAACTCTAATTACCAGCATTATTTAAAAGGTGCAGGGGAAAAAAAACATGCGTAGCTAACGCACCCCTTTGGCCGCAAAACTCTAAATCTAGGTGAATGTGATTTTTCACCCAATGGAGAGGTTAGTTTGTGTATCATACATAAGTAATGTTGCTATAACATGCTTAAAATTGTGAATCAGTAGAGCCATCGTTACACTGGGGCACATATGTAATTACAGAGGTGGAGGTGTGTCCATCACGTGTTGTATTTTTAACCAATGATAAAGTGTTTTAACATTTAAATAGAAGTTTGTCAGAGAAACCCTTCAGCTCCGATTATGGCAATAGCCAAAACGCGTCAGCGTTAGGGTACGTGAAGTACCATAATCCACTTTTTTGCCCTGAAGGGTTTATAAGCTGTTAACCCGCTTTTCCATGTGAATTTTTATTGCCTAATAAAGGATTGCATATTTGTTCAAAGTTGGTGCCTACAGTTTCACTTTGTTTATGGATCTGGAGGATATGACTAAGGCACAGATGAACTATCTAACCATCCAATAGCGGCAGATCTCCCCCGAGTGAATCGGCAACTGGGTCTGTAAGCAGTTGGCTTCCCCCAGCTCACCCGCCCCATCTCTGAAGTCACACGCCTATTCACCCGGAACCCAGTAGGAACGCAGAGGAAGCCACATGCTGGCGTGCTATAGGGATTCCCTGCTCGGAGTACTTCTTGAGGTGGCAGGTAAAGTGTCTAGTGTCTGACGTTGGACTGATGGTTCCCCAGAATTGGCACTGAATATCACGAAGAAAGTAAGTGTGATTTCTATCCTTACTCAAACTGTGATTGCATTTCTAAATGGGAGGAAAAAGTGACTGTTTTCTTTTAGGCGGGGTGAGAGAGATAAATTGAGCCGTAATAGGGGTGAGGGAAAAGGACAGCTACGTGTGAGTTCTATAATAATGCATAATACAACAGGTGCTGCACACAATCTTTTTGGCAGTCCATTATAGCTTCTCTGTTGAAACAGAATCTCTGGATAACCTCATGATCGGAAAGGGCTTCAAAACCCATACGAGAGAGGAAAACTCTTGGAACTCTGCTTCTTCGACCTCTGCTTCTTTGAAATTCATTATTTTCAACAGGTGCCTGTATAGCCCTTCTTCCTCGTAATTGAATAAATTGAAAGATAAATAAATGTAAAAAGTGTCTCCATCTTCATTCACTGCTGGCAAACAAATATTGGAATTTGATTTGTCTATCCACTTATTTTGAGTACTCAACCTGGTGTCAGTCTGATACCCCGTATAGTTTTCTATTGTGTTCACTACCTAAATGGTCATAAAGCAAATTACACAAAGTTAAAGCGAAAGTTTGAGTGAACGGATTTGGTTGTAACATTGATAATTTCCGTTAATAGCGGATTTTATGATGATCGATGGTTAATTATATTAAAAAAGGGTTTGGATTGAGTAGTTGCGGAAAAGTACGATCGCTGATGAAAAAAAGTAGATTATAAATTTGATTGCGGCTTGATACATATGGTTTTTAATCTGCGCGCAAATTTTGACGCGAAAATACACGCGAAAGGTCACTTGGATGCTTAGTACATGGCACCCATAGTGTCTGTTGTCTTTTTGTGTTTGTCCTGTTGAAATAATTTACAAGTAAATGAGCAACAATAAGACCTTTCTGTGGTTCCAATATCTTTAAGATAAATAATTTTCTGTTTTTGAGCAGATATCAATTGTTGACTCTGTACATAAAGTTTTATGAATTTTGAAATCTCCATACCTGCCAACTTATCTTGTCTAAACTAGGGCATTTGTCAGCTTCGGAGTAGAATCTCAGTGGTGTTTAGTAGGATCTAGAGGCGTGTCAGAATGATCAAGAGCATGGAGTGTGATTGCACAACAGTCGGGAGGAGCATGCTTGGGCATTCCTTGATTAGATTTAGGTGACTATCAGTTCTGCATTGTGGACTTGGGGTATAAGGAAAATGAATAGAAAGGACAGCAGGACAACTGAACCCATTTCTCAAAATGTATTTGTAATTAAATTTGTAATTTTCTGCTTTTTAGTCCTTTTTAAAAAACACCAGCTCGGTTTATAGCACTGACATTCAACAAAGGAAAAAATAGATTTTGTGCAGTAAAATATTTTATACTAATTTAACAATCATCAACAGTATGAGGGTGAGCTGTGACATTTTAATAAGGAGATGTAAATTAACCCCTTGTTTACAAATGTATATTCTAATTATAAATTTCAGTTTTGTATAAAAAAAAGATATTTCACACTTTTGCAAAATGTGAACTGACTAATTATTTGCTATGGGCTTGAGACTTATTTGTAATGTAGCAGGATAAAGTGACTTTATCAGTATTGATTGGGATGTGTGCCATTAATTGCATCAAGCACAACATGTACAAACGTGCAAATTATCTCCCAGCAGATTAACAATGGAAACATTAACCAGTTCTCTGTTTAACTACCCCAATTTATTTTTATCTCTGAACTGTATCTTTGGAGAAAATGGGATGTGTAATCAGTAAATAAGCTGACAACATGCTCAGTCAAGCAAGCTTGCGGTATATTTTATATATAGGAACATTGTGTCTCATCTATTTGAAACAAAACAGCCAAAACAATATAAAAAGTTTTCTATGTTTAAAGAGACAATAAACCTTTTATAATTTAAGATGAAAAAATTGTGTACCTTTTTTTTGTTAGTTAATGATTTCTGAACATGGGCAGGTGTTTTTTTTTTGTTTTTTTTCCAGTGATCATAATCTCAAAATGCTTTTTGCTGTTAATCCCCTTTAAGACGGACATTGTTACCTCCTCAGGACAACACAAAACCTGATTTTATTTGATTTCTTAATCTAAAAACTAAGGCTTAGATTACAAGTTGTGCAGTAAAATCGTTGCGTACATACTGTGCGAAATGGGTCTACTGCTATTTCCATTTCACCATTATTACAAGTCACCCTAAAACATTCTTTTGTCGTGCGGTAAGCCGCATACCACACACAAAACCATTTCCGACTCGGTGTACTTGCGCACGTATTACCTAATAGGGATTAATGGAGAGAAAATGTAGGAAAAAAACCTAACACCTGCGTTTGCTAAATCGCTACCGCATTTTCTCATTCCCATTGAAGTCTATAGAAAAAAGAAAGTTTATAAAAAATCTAACACCATAACATAAGCCCCTTGTCTAATAACCGCTAAACCGCCGCCCCCACATCTCCAACACTAAATATAGCTATTAACCCCTAAACCACCTCCCCCCACATCGTGCCTTCCTAAATAAAGCTATTAACCCCTAAATTGCAACTACATAAATAAAGCTATTAACCCCTAAATCGCCACCCCACATCGCCAGCACTAAATAAAGCTATTAACCCTAAAACCACTGGTAGCCCACATAGCGACTACCTAAATAACGTTATTAACAGAGAAAAATATCTAACAGCGCTGAAAAAAGTGTCCTATAGCTCCTAAAGAGAAATGGGTCCCTAGCCACCTAAAAAGGTTTAGATACAAAGAATGGTTCAAAAGGAGCGCCTCTCTGGAGGCAAGGACTAGTACTTGGGTATCTAAAGTTTACCAGTAATCCTAAAAGATCTAATAAGGATGAAAATATAATATAATAATTATATTTTCATCCTTATTAGATCTTTTAGGATTACTGATAAACTTTAGATACCCAAGTACTAGTCCTTGTCTCCAGAGAGGCGCTCCTTTTGAACCATTCTTTGTATCGAAATAACAGCCAAGCCTCACATCACAACTACCTAAATAAACCTATTAACCCCTAAACCGCCGCGCCCCCCCCCCCACATCACAACTACCTAAATAAAGCTTTTAACCCCTAAACTGCCGCCCCCCACATAGCCAACACTAAATAAAGCTATTAACCCTCAAACCACCAGCCCCCTACATCACGACTATGTAAATAAAGCTATTAACCCCTGAACCACCGGACCCACATCACAACTACCTAAATAAAGCTAGTAACCCCCTAACCTAACACCCTCTAACTTAAAATGAAAGTTACACTATACTAACTACCTTAAAATAAAAAGAAACTTACCTGTTAAAAAAAACAACTAAACAAACTAAAAAAATCAAATAAATAACATTACGAAAATATAAAACCTAACATTACAAAATAAAAAAAGCTAACATGACAAACATTTTTTTATCCAAAATAAAAAAGTTATTCCTATTCAAATGCCCTCCCCCCGTTAAAACAAAAAATCCACCCCAAAATAAAAAAAACCCTAATCTAACAATAAACTACCAATAGCCCTTAAAAGGGCTTTTTGTAAAGCATTGCCCCTAAAGATACCAGCTCTTTTTCAAAAAAGTACAACGTACCCCATAAAATTACAATTATAGTATAGGCTATAACGATCGCGGTACAGCCATAACGCGCAACTTGTAATATCGAGTAGCTGACCATTCCACACACAAAGGCCATTTTTCAAGCGGTAAAGCCATACCACACAACTTTCCGGGCCTAAATGCACAACAACAAACAAAACGGTTTGTAGTGTGTATGTTGATTGATCACTTTTAATTGTGTGCACTGCTGCTAATAGATGACGTGTACAAATGACCCATTTATTAAGCTGTGGTTGCTTTGGGGCATCAGCATTTCAGGCACATGACAGTGAGCTTGAAACGTTAGTTAAGTAGTAGTGATGCGGCAGATTTAAATAATGTTGATCTGATCAGATTGGATCAGATCAACATTATTTGCCATTAGCAAGCAGTGAGTGGCATTACACAAGCAATGGCTTGTTCAGGGTTGGACAAGGTTCATGAGATAAAACCTTGTCTGCCACCCAAGACAAACAGGATTACTTTAGAGACCATCCTGGAGTCATTTGATGATCATCAAACTACTTTCGAAGTCATCAGGTTTGTAAAGTCATCAGCTCAGGAAGTTATGACTTCAGAATGATTAGCAGATTACCTCACTGATAACTTCACAAACATAAACAGCCAGTGAATGACTTTAGAGTCATCTGCTTTAAATAATTTGGCCTGTGGGCATACTTCAGGATAGCTTCTGATTACTAGTTTGGAGTCATCGATTACTTCAGAATAAATCCAGGCATAAAAAAATGGAGCACTATGTCCCTTAAGGATTTGAACAGGGACATTATCAATATTCATAAAGAGTAGAGAAAGATATAACAATTTGGCACATAAGTTATAATGTTGAGTGTAGCCACCAAATAATAACATTTAACTTTAATATAACAACTTAAAAGTATCATAGAGATACCGGAATAAAAACAAAAATAAAATTGATAAAAAAAAATAGCACTGTCGGAGTGTGAGGAATAAGACACGCATTTCAAAGGCTTTGAAAAAGCTCAGGCGAAACGCAAGTCAGGCATTCGCCTGTCTGTGTGTTTGAGGAATTTAATTTTGGTCACATACTACTTTATATGAATGATTTAAGGAGAGTTTTCATTTTATTAAGGTTCTTTAAGAGTTGGACTTTGCCCTTGAATTGCTAATAATAATTGTGAACATTCACCAATTGACAGACCATATTATTAAGCACTCTTATTTCCCACTGTTCGTGGGGCACATGAAATCATAGTCATTAATGAGATAGGGTTCTTTTTATTGGTCACAGGGTGATTCACAATAGGCCTCATAGCCCTGTATACTCAATGATTGCTTTGTTCCCTTCCCTGTTTTGATACATTAGTACATATGGTGATTTGATATGTCTGACACTTTATGTGTCTTATTCCTCATACTCCGACAGTGCAATTTGTTTAGCAATTTTAATTGTTTTTATTCCAGTATCTCTATTATACTTTTATGTTGTTATATTAAAAGTTACATTTTATTATTTGGTGGCTCCACTAGCTCAACATTATAAAGTGTATGTCAAATGGTTTTATCTTTCTCTACCCTTTATGATAATTGATAACCTATATAACCTGTCACCCCACCCCAACCCACTCATCAATCAATTTGATGAGTATATGGGCTGTTGATCTGTAAATGCACAGGATAGTATCTTCCCCCATATTTACTTTACATTGTCAATAGTGTAAGCATGTGTTTGTTAGGTATTTAGCTAATATTTATTAATGTAAAAGTACTTAATTTTAATGTTTAAAATAACAGATTGAGCTGGAATCCTTCTCTCTAAATGGTGGTGGGGGGGGATGATGTCATTGTGTTTTGAATTTTTGGGGAGGTATTTGGTAATAAATATAAAAGATTTGTTTAAATAAATTTAAAAGATATTTTAAAATGATTGTATGTTTTGGATATATATATATATATATATATATATATATATATATATATATATATATATATATATATATATATATATATATATAAATATATATATATATATATATATATATATATATATATATATATATATATATATACAGGGAGTGCAGAATTATTAGGCAAGTTGTATTTTTGAGGATTAATTATATTATTGAACAACAACCATGTTCTCAATGAACCCAAAAAACTCATTAATATCAAAGCTGAACATTTTTGGAAGTAGTTTTTAGTTTGTTTTTAGTTATAGCTATTTTAGGGGGATATCTGTGTGTGCAGGTGACTATTACTGTGCATAATTATTAGGCAACTTAACAAAAAACAAATATATACCCATTTCAATTATTTATTTTTACCAGTGAAACCAATATAACATCTCAACATTCACAAATATACATTTCTGACATTCAAAAACAAAACAAAAACAAATCAGTGACCAATATAGCCACCTTTCTTTGCAAGGACAATCAAAAGCCTGCCATCCATGGATTCTGTCAGTGTTTTGATCTGTTCACCATCAACATTGCGTGCAGCAGCAACCACAGCCTCCCAGACACTGTTCAGAGAGGTGTACTGTTTTCCCTCCTTGTAAATCTCACATTTGATGATGGACCACAGGTTCTCAATGGGGTTCAGATCAGGTGAACAAGGAGGCCATGTCATTAGATTTTCTTCTTTTATGCCCTTTCTTGCCAGCCACGCTGTGGAGTACTTGGACGCGTGTGATGGAGCATTGTCCTGCATGAAAATCATGTTTTTCTTGAAGGATGCAGACTTCTTCCTGTACCACTGCTTGAAGAAGGTGTCTTCCAGAAACTGACAATAGGACTGGGAGTTGAGCTTGACTCCATCCTCAACCCGGAAAGGCCCCACAAGCTCATCTTTCATGATACCAACCCAAACCAGTACTCCACCTCCACCTTGCTGGCGTCTGAGTCGGACTGGAGCTCTCTGCCCTTTACCAATCCAGCCACGGGCCCATCCATCTGGCCCATCAAGACTCACTCTCATTTCATCAGTCCATAAAACCTTAGAAAAATCAGTCTTGAGATATTTCTTGGCCCAGTCTTGACGTTTCAGCTTGTGTGTCTTGTTCAGTGGTGGTCGTCTTTCAGCCTTTCTTACCTTGGCCATGTCTCTGAGTATTGCACACCTTGTGCTTTTGGGCACTCCAGTGATGTTGCAGCTCTGAAATATGGCCAAACTGGTGGCAAGCTGCACGCTTGACTTTTCTCAGTTCGTGGGCAGTTATTTTGCGCCTTGGTTTTTCCACACGCTTCTTGCGACCCTGTTGACTATTTTGAATGAAACGCTTGATTGTTCGATGATCACGCTTCAGAAGCTTTGCAATTTTAAGAGTGCTGCATCCCTCTGCAAGATATCTCACTATTTTTTACTTTTCTGAGCCTGTCAAGTCCTTCTTTTGACCCATTTTGCCAAAGGAAAGGCTAATAATTATGCACACCTTATCAGGGTGTTGATGTCATTAGACCACACCCCTTCTCATTACAGAGATGCACATCACCTAATATGCTTAATTGGTAGTAGGCTTTCGAGCCTATACAGCTTGGAGTAAGACAACATGCATAAAGAGGATGATGTGGTCAAAATACTAATTTGCCTAATAATTCTGCACTCCCTGTACATACATACAGTATATATATATATATATATATATATATTATACTTTATTTATGAAGTGCCAACATATTCCGCAGCGCTGTCCATGGGTACACTTCATTTAAATAAACAATGATATAAGACTTGTGGGATACAGGACAAAATTTACAAAAACATACAGGAGGAATTGAGGGTCCTATTCCCCTGGGAACTTACAATCAAGAAGGGTAAGAGGTTGAGAAACAGGAGATGAGGACTGCAAGATTGAGAAAGATGTTAATGCAGAGTTAGATGAAGGAAATGTTAGGTAAGTGAAATTAATTAATTATTGAGTTGGATGGTAGGCTTCCCTGAACAGAAAACTCTTCAGGGAGCATTTAAAGGAAGAAAGATTAGGGCAAAGCCTGACAGCACGAGGGAGAGCATTCCAGAGGGTAGGTGCTGATGACAGAAGTCCTGCAGTCTAGCATGAGAAGAGGTTATAGTCATGGATGCAAGGAGCAGGTCATTGTTGGATCTTAGAGGGTGGACTGGAGTGTACTTGTTTTTTAGAGAGGATAGGTAGAGGGGAGCGGCATTGGTGAGAGCTTTGTATGTAAGGGTGAGAATTTTGAATTTAATTCTGCTGTAAATGGGGAGCCAATGAAGGGACTCGCAGAGAGGTGCAGCAGATACAGAGCGACTGGAAAGGTGGATCAGCCTGGCAGAGGCATTTATGATGGATTGAAGGGGGGAGAGGCAGGAAAGAGGAAGGCCAGGAAGTAGGTTATTGCAGTAGTAAAGTCGGGAAATAACAAGGGAGTGGATTATTTACTTTGTGGTGTTAGCGTTAAGAAAAGGGTGAATCTTCGAAATATTGCATAGATGGTTGCAGCAGGATGTAGAAAGTGATTGGATATGGGGGACGAAGGATAGATTTGAGGCAGCAGACTTGGGGTGATGGGGAAATGGTGATGCCGTCAACAGTGATAGAGAAGTCAGAAGTCGGCGTAGACCTTGAGGGGTGATAAGAAGGAGCTCAGTCTTGGACATGTTAATTATATATATATATATATATATATATATATATATATATATATATATATATATATATATACAGTGGGGCAAAACAGTATTTTGTCAGCCACCAATTGTGCAAGTTCTCCCACTTAAGAAGATGAGAGAGTCCTGTAATTTTCATCATAGGTATACCTCAACTATGAGAGACAAAATGTGGAAAAAAATCCAGACAATCACATTGTCTGTTTTGGAAAGAATGTATTTACAAATTATGGTGGAAAATAAGTATTTGGTCAATATCAAAAGTTCATCTCAATACTTTGTTATATATCCTTTGTTGGCAATGACAGAGGCCAATCATTTTCTGTAGGTCTTTACAAGGTTGTCACACACTATTGCTGGTATGTTGGCCCATTCCTGCATGCAGATCTGCTCTAGAGCAGTGATGTTTTGGGGCTGTCGCTGGGCAACATGGACTTTCAACTCCCTCCAAAGGTTTTCTATGGGGTTGAGATCTGGAGACTGGCTAGGCCACTCCAGGACCTTGAAATGCTTCTTACGAAGCCACTCCTTCGTCTCCCGGGTGGTGTGTTTGGAATCATTGTCATGCTGAAAGACCCAGCCACGTTTCATCTTCAATGCCCTTGCTGATGGAAGGAGGTTTGCACTCAAAATCTTACGATACATGGCCCCATTCATTCTTTCATGTACAAGGATCAGTCGTCCTGTTCCCTTTGCAGAGAAACAGCCCCAAAGCATGATGTCGCTACCCCCATGACAGTAGTTATGGTGTTCTTTATTTGCAACATTCTTTCTCCTCCAAACACGACGAGTTGTGTTTCTACCAAACCGTTCTACTTTGGTTTCATCTGACCATATGACATTCTCCCAATCCACTTCTGGATCATCCAAATGCTCTCTAGCATACTTCAGATGGGCCCGGACATGTACTGGCTTAAGCAGGGGGACACGTCTAGCACTACAGGATCTGACGGCATAGTGTGTTACTGATGGTAGCCTTTGTTATGTTGGTCCCAGCTCTCTGAAGGTCATTCACTAGGTCCCCCCGTGTGGTTCTGGGATGTTTGCTCACCGTTCTTGTGATCATTTTGACCCCACGGGGTGAGATCTTGCCAGAAGCCCCAGATCGAGGGAGATTATCAGTGGTCTTGTATGTCTTCCATTTTGTAATTATTGCTCCCAAA
This sequence comes from Bombina bombina, assembly GCF_027579735.1. Classification (NCBI taxonomy): domain Eukaryota; kingdom Metazoa; phylum Chordata; class Amphibia; order Anura; family Bombinatoridae; genus Bombina; species Bombina bombina. The sequence goes on along the minus strand of NC_069499.1, from coordinate 1,522,102,108 downwards.
TTTGATTTATTCACACCAAGCTGCTTGCCTATTGTAGATTCAGTCTTCCCAGCCTGGTGCAGGTCTACAATTTATTTTTCTGGTGTCCTTCGACAGCTCTTTGGTCTTCACTATAGTGGAGTTTGGAGTGTGACTGTTTAAGGTTGTGGACAGGTGTCTTTTATACCGATAACAAGTTCAGGTGCTATTAATACAGGTAATGAGTGGAGGACAGAGGAGCCTCTTAAAGAAGAAGATACAGGTCTGTGAGAGCCAGAAATATTGCTTGTAGGTGACCAAATACTTATTTTCCACCATAATATTCAAATAAATTCTTTCCAAATCAGACAATGTGATTGTCTGGATTTGTTTCCACATTTTGTCTCTCATAGTTGAGGTATACCTATGATGAAAATTACAGGCCTCTCTTCTTAAGTGGGAGAACTTGCACAATTGGTGGCTGACTAAATACTTTTTTGCCCCACTGTATGTATATATATATATATATATATATATATATATATATATATATATACAGGGAGTGCAGAATTATTAGGCAAATTAGTATTTTGACCACATCTTTATGCATGTTGTCTTACTCCAAGCTGTATAGGCTCGAAAGCCTACTACCAATTAAGCATATTAGGTGATGTGCATCTCTGTAATGAGAAGGGGTGTGGTCTAATGACATCAACACCCTATATCAGGTGTGCATAATTATTAGGCAACTTCCTTTCCTTTGGCAAAATGGGTCAAAAGAAGGACTTGACAGGCTCAGAAAAGTCACAAATAGTGAGATATCTTGCAGAGGGATGCAGCACTCTTAAAATTGCAAAGCTTCTGAAGCGTGATCATCGAACAATCAAGCGTTTCATTCAAAATAGTCAACAGGGTCGCAAGAAGCGTGTGGAAAAAGCAAGGCGCAAAATAACTGCCCATGAACTGAGAAAAGTCAAGCGTGCAGCTGCCAAGATGCCACTTGCCACCAGTTTGTCCATATTTCAGAGCTGCAACATCACTGGAGTGCCCAAAAGCACAAGGTGTGCAATACTCAGAGACATGGCCAAGGTAAGAAAGGCTGAAAGACGACCACCACTGAACAAGACACACAAGCTGAAACGTCAAGACTGGGCCAAGAAATATCTCAAGACTGATTTTTCTAAGGTTTTATGGACTGATGAAATGAGAGTGAGTCTTGATGGGCCAGATGGATGGGCCCGTGGCTGGATTGGTAAAGGGCAGAGAGCTCCAGTCCAACTCAGACGCCAGCAAGGTGGAGGTGGAGTACTGGTTTGGGCTGGTATCATCAAAGATGAGCTTGTGGGGCCTTTTCGGGTTGAGGATGGAGACAAGCTCAACTCCCAGTCCTACTGCCAGTTTCTGGAAGACACCTTCTTCAAGCAGTGGTACAGGAAGAAGTCTGCATCCTTCAAGAAAAACATGATTTTCATGCAGGACAATGCTCCATCACACGCGTCCAAGTACTCCACAGCGTGGCTGGCAAGAAAGGGTATAAAAGAAGAAAATCTAATGACATGGCCTCCTTGTTCACCTGATCTGAACCCCATTGAGAACCTGTGGTCCATCATCAAATGTGAAATTTACAAGGAGGGAAAACAGTACACCTCTCTGAACAGTGTCTGGGAGGCTGTGGTTGCTGCTGCACGCAATGTTGATGGTGAACAGATCAAAACACTGACAGAATCCATGGATGGCAGGCTTTTGAGTGTTCTTGCAAAGAAAGGTGGCTATATTGGTCACTGATTTGTTTTTGTTTTGTTTTTGAATGTCAGAAATGTATATTTGTGAATGTTGAGATGTTATATTGGTTTCACTGGTAAAAATAAATAATTGAAATGGGTATATATTTGTTTTTTGTTAAGTTGCCTAATAATTATGCACAGTAATAGTCACCTGCACACACAGATATCCCCCTAAAATAGCTATAACTAAAAACAAACTAAAAACTACTTCCAAAACTATTCAGCTTTGATATTAATGAGTTTTTTGGGTTCATTGAGAACATGCTTTTTGTTCAATAATAAAATTAATTCTCAAAAATACAACTTGCCTAATAATTCTGCACTCCCTGTACATATATATATTTATAAATAAATAAATCACTCCCAAAGAAGACTTTAATAACGTTTCCTCTTTATACTTTTTCATATATTTGTATATATAATAATTTTTTATTATCTATCTTTTGTCTTTAGAATTTAAGTTGCACATAGTTTGGTTTAGTGTGCCTAACTTTAATATTAGTGGATTCAAGTAGGGAGATATACCAAGCTGTATATATGGAGTGATTGGTGCCTATCAAAAGCCTATTTTAGGAGGTTCACTGGGATTACATCAGCTGAAGCGTTTCACGCCGGTTGGCGCTTTATCAAAGGTTCTCATCTTTGAGAAAGCGCCAACCGGCGTGAAACGCATCAGATGACATAATCCCAGTCCATGTCTTTCATACAATCGTGAGTCTGTTCCTTTATGTGACTTTTAATGTATATTGAATAAACTAACTACACCTAATCTAATCTTCGTAACAAAATAAAAAAGCCCCCACAAAATAAAAAAGCCCTACCCTACACTAAACTACAAATAGCCCTTAAAAGGGCCTTTTTACGGGGAATTTCCCCAAAGTAATCAGCTTTTTTACCTGAAAAAAAAAATTACAATTCCCCCCAAACATTAAAACCCACCACCCACACAACCAACCATACTCTAAAACCCACCCAATGCCCCCTTAAAAAAACACTAACCCCCTGAAGATCACCTTACCGGGAGACGTCTTCCCCCAACCGGGCCAAAGTCCTCAACAAAGCCGGGATAAGTCTTCATCCAAGCCGGGCGAAGTGGTCCTCCAGACGGGCAGAAGTCTTCATCCAGACGGCATCTTCTATCTTCATCAATCCTATCAGCCAATTGGAATTGAAGGGACGCCATCTTGGATGACGTCATTTAAAGGAACCTTCATTCTGTGTTTAGCCGTCGGAAGAAGAGGATGCTCCATGTCGGATGTCTTGAAGATGGACCCGCTCCGTGCCAGATGGATGAAGATAGAAGATGCCGTCTGGATAAAGACTTCTGCCCGTCTGGAGGACCACTTCATCCAGCTTGGATGAAGGCGTCTCCCGGCTTCGTTGAGGTCCCAGTAAGGTGACCTTCAGGGGGTTAGTGTTAGGTTTTTTTAAGGGGGGATTGGGTGGGTTTTAGAGTAGAGTTGGTTGTGTGGGTGGTTGGTTTTAATGTTGGGGGGGATTGTAATTTTTTTTCAGGAAAAGAGATGACTACTTTGGGGAAATGCCCTGCAAAAAGGCCCTTTTAAGAGCTATTTTTAATTTAGTGTAGGGTAGGGCTTTTTATTTTTGGGGGCTTTTCTATTTTGTTAGGGGGATTAGATTAGGTGTAATTAGTTTAAAAATCTTGTAATTTCTTTATTATTTTATGTAATTTAGTGGGTTTTTTGTACCAGCGCTGTTTGTAAGTGAGCGGTGAGCATAAACTCCTCGTTAGCACTGCACAGCTTCTAACGCCAAACTCATAATCTAGCCGAAAGTATTTAATTACAAAAAACTCCCAAAAAATAACAAACACTAAATTACGGAAAATAACAAACAAAATTATCAAAAATAAAAAAGAATTACACCTCATTTAATTGCCCTATCAAAATAAAAAAGCCCAACCAAAATAAAAATAAAAACCTAGCCTACAATAAACTACCAATGGCCCTTAAAAATGCCTTTTTTGGGGCATTACCCCAAAGATATTAGCTCTTTTACCTGTAAAAAATAAATACAAAGTTCCCTCCTACACAAATAGGTGGGAGGAAGACATACATCATCACCTTACACAGAAGGAATGGTTACAGATATTCCAGAATATGAATCTATACACCTCTTCGGTACTAATACAAGAGATGAATATTAAGCTCCAATGTAGATGGTACCTTACACCATCCAGACTAGCTACTATATTTAAGAATACTTCACCAGATTGTTGGAGAGAGTGCGAGAACCCAGGTACATTTATACACATATGGTGGCAATGTCCCAAAATTACCCCTTTCTGGACTGACATTATAGGGGAAATTAACAAAGCCATAGGAATCACAATACCTTTAGACCCGGTAATAATATTGTTTAATAAATTCCCCAAGGTCAGTTGTAAACTTAGACTCCAATTATTGTATATAATGATCAATAGCGCCAAAAGACTAATACCGCAAAATTGGAAGCAAACAAACTCGCCCACAATGGAGAAGTGGAGAGCTTTAGTATCTACTACAATTTTGCTAGAAAAGTACCACTTCATTATCTCCAAAAGATTGGATGATTACCTGTCCATATCATTTTTGTGGTTGGAATATAGGTCATCATTTAGCCATTAGTATTACACTTTAATTAAATAGAGCCAATTCGCTGCTGGTATGATCTGAATTTTGTCCTAATAGTGTGTATCTACAAGTAGAAATGTTAAAAGAACAATTATGTTAAATCATATTATGCCTTGCGAAGTTGAAGATTGCTGTGTATTAACTGATCTCAGAAAATATACATGAATGTAACATTTCTGATCCAAGTTTCCCCCTCCCCCTACAATTAAATACATTAAATTAATTAAATACAATTACCTAAATTACAAAAAAATACAAACACTAAATTACACAAAATAAAAAAACAAATGATCAGATATTTAAACTAATTAGACTTAATCTAATAGCCCTATCAAAATAAAAAAGCCCCCCCAAAATAAAAAAAACCCTAGCATAAACTAAACTACCAATAGCCCTTAAAAGAAATCAGCTCTTTTACCTGTAAAAAAAATATAAATGGAAAAGACATCCATCCTAAACAAAGCTGGGAGAAGTCCTCAGCGAAGCGGCAGGAAGTCCTCAACAAAGCCAGGAGAAGTCTTCATCCAAGCTGGCAAAAGTGGTCCTCCAGACAGGCAGAAGTCTTTATCCAGACGGCATCTTCTATCCTCATTCATCTGGCGAGGAGTGGGTCCATCTTCAAGACATCCGGCATGGAGCATCCTCTTCTTCCAACGACTAAAGACGAATGAAGGTTCCTTTTAATGACATCATCCAAGATGGCGTCCCTTTACTTCCAATTGGCTGATATAATTCTATTAGCCAATTGGAATTAAAGGGTAAAAATTCTATTGGCTGATGCAATCAGCCAATAGGGTTGAGCATCAATCCTATTGGCTGATCCGATCAGCCAATTGGACTGAGCTCGCATTCTATTGGCTGATTGTAACAGTAATGTTAGGTTAGGTTAGGTTAGATAGTGTAGTGTTAGGTTTAATTGTAGATAATTATAGGTATTTTATTTAATTTATTTATTGATAGTGTAGTGTTAGGTTTAATTGTAACTTAGGTTAGGATTTATTTTACAGGTAAATTTGTAATTATTTTAACTATTTTAGCTATTAAATAGTTCTTAACTATTTAATAGCTATTGTACCTGGTTAAAATAAATACAAAGTTACCTGTAAAATAAATATAAATCCTAAAATAGCTATAATATAATTATAATTTATATTGTAGCTATATTAGGATTTATTTTACAGGTAAGTATTTAGCTTTAAATAGGAATAATTTATTTAATAAGAGTTAATTAATTTTGTTAGATTAAAATTATATTTAACTTAGGGGGGTGTTAGTGTTAGGGTTAGACTTAGCTTTAGGGGTTAATACATTTATTAGAATAGCGGTGAGCTCCAGTCGGCAGATTAGGGGTTAATAATTGAAGTTAGGTGTCGGTGATGTTAGGGAGGGCAGATTAGGGGTTAATAAGTGTAGGCAGGTGGAGGCGACGTTGTGGGGGGCAGATTAGGGGTTAATAAATATAATATAGGGGTCGGCGGTGTTAGGGACAGCAGATTAGGGGTACATAGGGATAATGTAAGTAGCGGCGGTTTACGGAGCGGCAGATTAGGGGTTAAAAATAATATGCAGGGGTCAGCGATAGCGGGGGGCGGCAGAATAGGGGTTAATAAGTGTAAGGTTAGGGGTGTTTAGACTCGGGGTACATGTTAGAGTGTTAGGTGCAGACGTAGGAAGTGTTTCCCCATAGCAAACAATGGGGCTGCGTTAGGAGCTGAACGCGGCTTTTTTGCAGGTGTTAGGTTTTTTTTCAGCTCAAACAGCCCCATTGTTTCCTATGGGGGAATCGTGCACAAGCACGTTTTTTAGGCTGGCCGCGTCCGTAAGCAACTCTGGTATCGAGAGTTGAAGTTGCGTTAAATATGCTCTACGCTCCTTTTTTGGAGCCTAACGCAGCCATTCTGTGGACTCTCAATACCAGAGTTATTTTAAAGGTGCGGCCAGAAAAAAGCCAGCGTTAGATACGCGGGTCCTTACCGACAAAACTCTAAATCTAGCCGTAAAATAGCTACAATGTAATTATTGATTATATTGTAGCTATCTTAGGGTTTATTTTATAGGTAAGTATTTAGATTTAAATAGGAATATTTTAATTAATAATATTAATATTAATTAGATTTATTTTAATAAGAATTTAGTTAGGGATGTTAGAGTTAGATAGGGTTATTATACTTAATATATATATAATATAATAACGGTATTAACTATATTAACCCTAATATAATTAGGGTTAATATAGTTAATATATATAATATAATAACTATATTAACTATATTAACCCTAATATAATTAGGGTTAATATAGTTAATATAGCTGGCAGCGGTGTAGGGGGATTAAATTAGGGGTTAATATTTTTAAAATAGATGGCGGCGGTGTAAGGGGCTCACTTTAGGGGGTAGGTAAGATAGATGGCGGCGGGGTAGGGGCTCACTTTAGGCGGTAGGTAAGATAGATGGCGGCGGGGTAGGGGCTCACTTTAGGGGGTGGGTAAGATAGATGGCGGCGGTGTAAGGGACTCACATTAAGGGGTATGTAATGTAGCTTGAGACGGTGTAGGGGGGATCACATTAGGGGGTTATACTTTTATTGTAGGTGGCGGCGGGGTCCGTGTGCGGCGGTTTAGGGGCTAAATACTTTATTATTGATTGCGGCGAGGGATCGCGGTTGACAGGTAGATAGACATTGCGCATGCGTTAGGTGTTAGGTTTATTTAGCAGGTAGTTTACGGGGCTCCAATAGACAGCGTAAGGCTTACTACGGCTGCATTTTGTGGCGAGGTGAAAATGGAGTAAAATGTCTCCATTTTCGCCACGTAAGTCCTTACGCTGTATATTGGATACCAAACTGCGCTGGTTTGGTATACCTGCCTATGGCCCAAAAAACTACGGGCGATAGCAGAAATATACAGGCGTAACTTCTAGGTTACGCCATATATAGGATACCAAACCAGCGCAAATTTCAGCGTCGCCGGCTTTTGCGGGCGACGCTGCATATCGGATCGGGCCCCAGATATGCTTCCAGGTGTAAATATTTATTTATATATATATATATATATATATATATATATATATATGATGTCCTATAAACGCCCCACTGGTGTTAAAAAAATCAGACCTATGTATATATCTAACCCCATCTGTGTATACAAATGTTGTTGTTTATTTTTGCATTGTATTGCAACTTTACATAAATATTTACTTTCATTGCAAAAGGAAAACTGTCAAATTGAGTCAATACAGAGCACAATGGAAATGTAACTGTAGACTGGTTTGTTGACATACTGACAAACACTAAAAGCTCTTTAAAAGGATGTGATATTTGGAGATCTGCAATACAATGCCTTGCTCATCTGATACATTACATTATTACTGGCAAGCAAACAGGGTAAATTAATCCATATGTTGAACATGTGCTTATTTTAATTCCACTTAAAAAGCTTCTTATTGTTATTAGAGTAAACAGGAAAATGTATAAAATAACTTTGTATAAGCATTGTATAATATTATGTTGTTCAACCTTAAAGGGACATGAAACCCAAAACTTTTCTTTCATGATTCATATAGAACAGACAACTTTAAACAACTTTTGAATTTACTTCTATTATCTAATTTTCTTAGTTCTTTTGGTATAATGTGTTACAAAGCATACCTAGGTAGTCTCAGGGACTGGGAGCTAGGTGCTAATTGGTGGCTGCACATATATGTGTCATGTTATTGGCTTACTAATGTATTCAGCTAGCTCCCAGTAGTGCAATGCTCCTTTAATAAAAGAAAATGAAGAAAAATTGATAATAGAAATAAATTGGAAAGTTATTACATGTATACAGTATATACTCAATCTGAATCCTTAAAGAAAAATTTGGGGGTTTATGTCCCTTTAAATACTTTTAACTGTCATTTACTTATGCAGCCAAAAGCACACCTTGAAAAGTCTATTATATATGTTTATTATCATATAACATTTGGTGTGGCCAATTTGAGATCAATTCACTCAAGGTTTTCTAGAGGCAGTGGAAAACTGTTTGCCTTGTTAAGTACCATAGTTAATCATACATCATCATGAATGTATTGTCTCTCTCACTTCTAATATTCTGCTTAGCTGTTTAAGCACTCAGGTATGGGAAACCCGCAATGGAATTGCCCAATGGGTTTTCCATTAAAAAAAAATTGAGTTCAGTTAATAACGTCCCGGTTAAAACTGTGTATTTTTTTTTGCCTTTTAACAATACCTCGATAACAAATTATCAACAACAAAAAAACTGACGTGCATAGAAACAATTCTATTTCCACTAAATAAAATAAAATAAACTACTATGCACTAAACTGAGTGCAAGAGAAAATAATAATATAATATGACAGCTAATTTTTTTGTATCAACCACGCCTTGAAATTAATTGGATGATACATATTATACGTACATTTTTAATTTATTTGGCCTAGAATGGGCTTCTAAGGAGACAGTTTTTGTCTTTTCCTATCTTGACAATTTAACATTTTGATAGTTTGACAAATGGGTTTAGTGTATTATTTAAAATGAAAAAAAAAATCTATTTATGAGGTCATAATAATTCTGTGTAGACGGAGCTAAATTATTGAAAATATACAAAGGTTTGTATTTTCCCTGCTTGTTCACTACATTTCTTTCTCCTCTTGTTACCTTGAGCTTGACTCTGTGACTGGTGATTCATTTTAATTGCAATCCGTATTATACCTAATGTTAAACACTTCCTAATGTAAATGTCAGAACCTATAAAACTCATATTAAGTGTCCATACACCATGAAAAAACAAAAAAAAAGTCATATCTAAGGAACCATGATTAGGATATATCTACATTTATTAATATCTTATTTTAAATAATAAGGCCTATGAAATACTGTGAATGTACAGACTAAAAGCTGTTGTAGAAGAGTCATTGCTATGGTTGTTATGGTTCTCCCAAAGTCTAGACCAGGGGTCAGCAACCTTGGCTCTCCTGATGTTTTAGAACTACAGTTCCCATGATGCTTAAGTGTCTTAAGCTGCTTAAGCATCATGGGAAATGTAGTTCTAAAACATCTGGAGAGAAAAAGATTGCAGACCCCTGGTCACTCCTGTTATCTCTACATCCCACTCCCGCCTCCAAGACTTTGCACGTGCTGCTCCTGTCCTCTGGAACTCTCTACCCCGCTCCATCAGACTGTCTCCAACCTTGTATAGCTTCAGAAGATCCTTGAAAACCCACCTATCTTACCATCTCTCCTCCATCCCGCATCCAAACCAAGCTAATACATGTACATGAACTGCCTGACTCACTGCTGCAAATACAACCGATGTAGCAAGCTACCCCAACCTTATGTCTCTGCACCCTAAACCTATAGACTGTGAGCTCTCCGGAGCAGGGCCCTCTTGCTCCTGTGCTAGCTTTGTTTAGTCTTGTTATGTTTTGTATTGTATCACAAATCTTTGTCATTGTATACCCCTATCATTGTATCCAGCGCTACGGAATTTGGCGGCGCTATACAAATAAATGATAATAATAATAATAGACTGTTGTATCCTTATAATGTTTGCATTGTCCATTTATGGGTATTTTATGTGAGGATAAGTGTAAATATAACAGTATGGGCTACATCCTCTACAAGAAACTATAATAGAAACTATAGAAAAACAATTATAGTAATATTAGGTGTTTCCTATTAGGTGACTGGATCATACTTGTATCACTATTATTTAGTAACAGTTCACTATTTGCCAGTCACTAACTAACATCAGTACATTACAGCTTGTGTACATAATAAAAACATGCCTAGGATACTCTTCTATCATGTAATAGTGGCTCCTATATAAAGTAATATTACTAGGTAACTACCACACTATTTGAGGCATTCTGCATTTGACTGTGTAGAGTATGATGGTTCATGACCCCCTATAAATATTGACAATTCTGCAACATAGTTCTTCTATGTGAAAGGCACAATTTGAGGTAAACGCTGCTCCCAGGACAGCTTTGTTAGATATTTATGACCACTGGGTACTTTTCTCACTAAGGTTAATGCAGCCACATAAATGTGTGCCTCTTGCCCAGTGTACGTAGAAGGATATGGCTGAACCTCATGGAAGGTCAAAGCATCTGGGGTTGCAATGTCTCCTGATCATATAAGGTGTGTCTGGTATTTTCGGGTTGCACTGTTAAACAGATATACTGCACTTAAGTACCTTTTGGGCTAAACAAGGATGCTCCTGGTGTGGTGAATAACCATCAGACAAGCTATTATGGACCAGATTACAAAGGGCTTTGTTCAAGTGTAAACTTAGCTAGAAATAATCTTTGGGTATCACGCGCATTACAAGACAATTTGAAAATAAAATGTTTGTGCGCAGACTAAACCTGACGCACTAACCAAAGGACGTTGCAATACCTCGTTAACATATTCACTGCATAGAAGTCAAAGGAGAGAGCAGAAGAAAAAAACTAACACCTATCATTAAAATGTTTCTAGATACTGTAAAATATATATATATTCTATGGATTATTAAGATTTTTTACATTATCTATAATAATTTGTATTTATTAATATTAATGTTTTTTAATATTTTATATTTAATAGTTCAATTAGCATTGAGGTTAGCAATTCTTCATATGTGCTAGTCCAACCCAATGTTAGACCTAAATTGCAAAACGTGAAGTGCATTTAGCATTTTTTGAAATTTTGAAGTTCTTCACATAGAAAAAAAATAATTTTTATTATTAAATAAATATATATATATATATATATATATATATATATATAATACTTTTAATGTAAATTAGATATCTAGATATCTATAGGAATAGATATACTGTTACAGATATATATATATATATATATATATATATATACTGTATATATACATACATACACATATTTAGACATGTATATGTATGTATATACAATATACCCCTCTGCATTCAAATACCTTGTCCTATACCACATACATTTTAATACTTTTTCATGCTAACCCAACAAGCGTAAAATGCAATTGCGCTCTCACGGCCACGTTTTTTTTCAACTTGTAGTATGTGCGTTATTTTCTATGCGAGCAAAAACCTGATATCTATTGCATGCAACAGTAAGTGTACCACTTGTAATCAAGCCCTATGTATTTGTTCTGTATGGGAATGTATATGTGATTCTTAGTATGTTAATTAGAATTTCAACTATAAATTGACACCTATATGAAACATTTGCTAGGCCGGGGGCCATAGAAGTCAATATGATTGATTAGAGCCAGGTATAGCCAATTTACATATGTGGTGCTGTCTGGTGTTAAGAACGGTAAAAACTGTAGAGGATGAAGTTCAGTTAAAAGATAATTAGCTTTTTCATGGACCCTAATCTAAGATAATTCTTTTGCCTAGTAATGTCTTGCCAAGTGTGAATGTAATTAGCCTGAGAATGCTTACAGTAAATACCTGCAATTGCTCACTACTGAACAGAAACACAAACAACACTCGCAAGTCAGTGATTTGCCTGCATTTTAAAAAAATCACTTTCTTGAAAGGTTATTAAGCACAAAAATATTATAGTATTATTAATATTATCATACATGTGAAAGATCACTAATTACTCATCTTAGGGAAATGTTAAGTTACATTTTTTTTGTTTTTTAATTTGCTATGAACTGGAAGTTTGTGCACAACCAGTTCATAAGATAGAATGAATACTGGCTGATAATCACAGCACAGAAAGCTCCATTAAACAAATGGAAAGAAAACTGTAGTATATTTCCAAATGCTCTCTTGTAATAAACATAATTTATGCTTTCCTAAATTAATTAAATGTATTTCATTCATGGTGGTGAGAGTCCACAATCCATTACTCCTGAAGAACTACACTTCTTTACCACTAGAAGGAGACAAAGCTGCCCAAACCCCAATAAAACTCCTCACACATACCTCAGTCTAACGTATAGCCAAGCATAGTGAGGTTATAAAAAGGAATAAGAGCCATAAAAGGTGCAGGAAAAAAGGTGTGCTAAAGAAAATATTAAACCCCAAAAACAAAGGGTTGGGTCTTGTGGACTCTCACCACCAAGAAAAAAATTAATTTATCAGTTAAGCATAAATTATGTGTTCTTTAATACAGGTGGCGAGAGTCCACAATCCATTACTCCTGAAAACTAATACCCAAGCTGTGGAGTCCAAAAGTAATAACATAAAGGGAGGGATTTAAAAACATATTTTTCACTAAGAAAATACATCTACAACCCCAATATATATTTAAATGTGTGGGAACACTTTTATGTCTAAGGACGTACCGGTTGGTCCAAAAAACTTTCATAATAAAGTGACTATTTTGAAAAAGATTCCGTTTGAAGTGTGCTTTCCGTTTTCACTATATATATATATATAGCAACAAAGAAACTTGCACTCACTGGACTTTTTATCAAATCTTTACTTGGCAAAAAAATAGTGACGTTTCGAGGACAGTGTGTCCCCTTCCTCAGACAGTGATTGCATCAAACAATAGTGAATTTATGCATACAAACAAACAAACCCCTCCCCCCAATTAGCACAAAAAAAACGCCAAAACATGTTGCTATGGTGACCTATGAGTCACAAAGTAAACACTGTAGTGTTAATCTGGTACTTAAAGTTTAATATGAGCCATCACGGCTCTTAAACAAATTGTGACTGTGCAAATATGACATTAAAAAACTTGTAGTAGAACTGGACCCCAATGTGGAACATACATACCACAGCTAAAACAAATCCATCAAATACACTTAATAAATAAAATACTTCTCATTTCAAAAAGATTGTCACACCAAGCGTGCATTGAATTGGACTAACAGGGACAGATGCCAACATACCAGACAGAAGATCAGAGACACCGATCGCTGTAAACCGCATCACAGCACCTGTACACAACGCTGGGAAGGGAGAGAAACCCGGAACTGCACCGGCCGCTCACGTGGGGGGCGATGCGCCAATCACCAGAGTTGTGGGCTGTTGCCATGGTGATGGATCACAACGAATCTGCAGCGGGAGGAAACAACAAATGAACATAAGCAGCAGTGATCAATGATAGTGGTGGGGACATAGAATACCTACATTGCCTAAATACAGATTCCACAAAATACTATTGGTTACTATACGATACTAACAAGTATATATCCTATACCACTTTAAACCTTTGTCAATAGTCAGTGCCGCTACACCAGCTACACCAGCGCAATCGCATGGGGGTTATGCACCAATAGCGTGAACTGTATACATCACCATAGAAATAACAGAATGGAGGGGGCGGAGCTAGCCACAGCACAGCATGGACGTGCTTTCACTGAGCTCCTGAGTGCTTACAAAATTAAATAGGTGTTCTAAACATTTAAACCTAAGAAAATTGGGCATAAAAACCAGACTCTTAACCCTGCCTGTAATTTTGCCAAATCCTTACGGTCTGGGAAGTTAATCTTGGCCCTGCAGGAAACTACCGCTACATCGAGCCCTGAGAGGCGGACTGCAGTGCTACACCAGACGAACTCCTAAACTACCACAGCCCTACATTGAGATCTACTGCCGAGGTGTATCATCTCCGGAGGGTCGGGGCTCCGCTCCGGAGATCTATATAGCCTGGTCACCAGCGGATTTCACTTACCGGCTTCCCACCATATTGCTCCGGGGGGCCGGGGATCCGCTCCGGAGCATATACTCACAAGCCCGAAAGTGTACCTGGTAGTGGCCGGGAAGCCGAACCTACTGCCTGCTGCAGCCTCAAACCGCCTCTCTCTCACACGGGTGACCCAGAACCTAACCACTAACTTTGCTTTTTGCAGCCCGCTGAGAGGTGTCCGCTGTGACAAAAGGCGCGAAAAGGCGCCATCTTGGACTCACTTACCCGTTCTCTGTCTAGGCCTCAGCGCAGACCCACGCTTTGGTTTGCTCCCGCTACACGGCTCTGGCCCTTGGAGAACTACAGAACAGAACAACTGGACTTATAGTGTAGCGGGACCATCTTACCTGACTTAGAGGTGATCCGGAGGGTCGGGGCTCCGCTCCAGGGCTGCCGCCAACTGCTGAGTCTTACCTTGCGGGGGGTGCAAGAGGCCTGTTTAATTTGAGGAGTGCTGACTGGTCTTTGCGGGGAACACAGGAATCTGACCGGCCCACTAAGAGCTTCTCAACACCTGTGGCGTGCTCCCTTAGAATTTGGAAGCCGTAATACCAGGCCTGGTCGTGGGCCTGCCTTGAAAGTGAGGATTGTCAGGAGCAGATAGCTGGATGCTGTAAGTAAGAATATTATACATATTGCCTATACCCATGGGGCTTTGAATAGTTTCACTTATATCAGACTGCACAGCTACTTAATTTGGAGGGGACTTCTGGAAGGGTCAGCTCACATATAGAAGGCTATTATTAACTGGGCCTAACCTACTACTTAACCAGCCAAGGCACTGTTACAAGAAAGTCTGACTCTGGAATTAGTAAAACAGGGAACAAGTGCTGAGAAAGTCAGCATAGTCCCCACAGGGCTTATTTACTCCTGACCTTCTACCTACCTGGCAGGGAAGACACGTGTACACTGTATTCATAGCAGACACGTATGAATTGCCAGTGAACTGTTTTTAGACACCAACTAGCAGCACATCTTTATTTTACTGAGTCAATCTTCTGGGATACATTTTAACACCCCCTGTGTTTACTCCATATTACTGCTTCTTGCCCAGAAACACTGGCCCAGCTCTGCTCCCTAGCTAAAGGACTTTATCTCGCACATTTTCATCCTACTGTGTTGCTACAGATTTAGAGGAACCTTCTGGCTCAGAACTTTGCTGGTATTTATTTACTAGAACCCACAGTACTGCACTATTATCAAAGGCATAAAACCCAGCATTTGTCCAATCATTGAAGACTGCCCAGTTGCAACCTAGATTGCCCCAGAGGTTGCATATACCACTTAACCTGATCTCTCTCCCCCCTTTCCCGCCGGCCCACCTTGCCTGCGGGTCATACCCCTAGTACCTTATCCTATATCGCCCTACAGAGGCAACACCCCAGGAGAGAGATTAGTTGCCCAGAAGTATACATTGTGCAAGCTAACAGATTTTCCTATGCTATAGTAGTGACTTGGACCCCAAGAAACGCCTATAGTTTCCCCCTTTCTACCAAGAGGCCTTAGGACGCCTTAACATGTAAGCCCACTTACCAACAGCCCACACCCCTGCCAACCCATGAGCACCTAACTAACATACCAAAGCAAGCGGATTCCCATTGAAAGAAGACAATATAATAAAGGGGAGAAAAGCAAGACAGCTTAAGTTTATGCTAAGGGGCCCTGATACAGGATGTCTCAGCTTTATAAAAGAAAACAAAAATCACACAATACCCCAAAGAGAACGGTCGCTGACCATTTCCAGCATCCAAATAGGATGACACATACCAGATCTGAAGATGAGGGGTCTGACACTGGGAGCCTCTCGGATACCCACCCTGGCAAAACATTAACAAAAAGGGCCTCTCGACTAACATCAATAGAGGGTGCTCCAAACAACCTAATGGACTCTATCACAACATTACTAGCATCCCATAACGACTCCCTATCGAAGAAATTTGACAAGTCCCATGCTGACCTTAAAAAAGATATAGGCAGCATTGGGGAACGCACAGATGCACTTGAGCGCAGACAGGAAGATCTAGCAGTGGATCATACGAACCTCCTCAGCTATTCTCAATGTTTGGCTGGTCAGATAACAGACCTAGAACTAAAATTGGCGGACCTGGAGGACAGGTCACGCCGTAATAACTTACGAATTAAAGGGATTCCAGAGACTGTCTCACCCCAGGACCTAGACACTTACCTACAGGATCTATTTAAAGCGACACTGGGTCCCGACCTAGGCAACGAAACCCTTATCGACAGAGCACATAGAGCGGTCAGACCTAGATCTGCAGACGAGGGTAAACCTCGTGATGTTATAGCCAAGCTTAACTATTACACATTTCGAGAAAAGATCCTCAGAGCTCTTGCTAGAGAAAAGTCATTACCAGACAAATATGCCGACTTGCAGATCTTCCCTGATCTTTCTCCACACACGCTTCAGCTCCGAAGGTATTATCAACCATACACCAAGATCCTTAGGGATAAGGGATTCAAATATAGATGGGGCTACCCAGTTCGTCTGTTCATCACCAAAGATAGCCAACAATTTCTCGCCACAACACCACAACAAGCCAGAGAACTTCTGCAGAAATGGGAACTTTTCCCGCCGGATCCAGAAGATCATGAACCAGGCCCCACCAAGAGCAGTGGACTTAGGGCCTCTGCACCGACCTGGAGGCTACTTCCACAACACCCAATATCCACTTCCAAAAGATCATTGGACACTAGAGACTCACCCCTAGCTGAAGATACATAGGGAATCCGCTTACAGCCTTATGAACACAATTTGACATTTATTCAGAGACGTTGGGTTTCTCCCACGTATACCCTCCAAGGGGGGGCTCAAGACCACAGATGAAGATGGGTGAGACTTTCAGATACCTTACCAACTTGAATTGTCTGACTTTATATTTCCATAAACTAGCAGTTTAATTTATAACTTTAATGTATACAGTAGTTTGAATACAGGTTGTCATTGTTTTTATTGCCACCCTAACCATAGAATGTTCAATACATACACCAGTAGTGTCTAATGTGATCAGACTGGACTATTCTTCAACCTCTCATGGACTGAATAGAACCTTTTACTACAACATTATCGGACTGTGGAACACCATGAAAAGGACCCAGATTGCTGACTCTGCACTACACCTCCTGACCTTTTCCATGACTCCACAACCAGTGAGTCCACATCACCCTCACCCCTACATATCAGTGTAACAACATTTGACTGTCAAGGGTACTAGAATCACTATGGCTTCTTCAAGACAGTAAGGCCTGAGGTAATAGCCCAATTAATGCCATACTATAAGCTCATTTTTGCCCAGTGACAGACCTAGTTCTGACTGTAGACGGAAGACCCCCTACCGCACTTGACAATGCATTAGATATCCGGAATGACCAAAACATACCGACTCTTTAACCCCGCCATGACTTAGGGTCAGATACCTACACAGTTCTGATTACATGTCACCTCACACCCCTTGCCAAAGACCTACTTGGTTTGAGAGTGGAGAAGACTCCCCCTCTGGTTTGATTACAATTATATGTTCATGTTTATCAATGTTTGCTATGTTACATGTTTATTTGAGTATGTTATGTTATATTCATGTTTGTATTGTGAAAGCAAAGCTGCTTTCTGGGTTTGGCGGGGATTATGGCTGACCTTTGCTAATCTCCGCCCCACAAAAATAGTTGTGTCCCCCTGATAGACTTCAGGGGAGACACTCATTGCGAAAGTGATTTTCTTGACACTTTTTTTTTTCCCTCACCACTCTCTCCTTAGAGTAATATTTAGGACGTTTGATCTTTCAATCACAGCAGGCACCCCAGTTTGGTAGATTCCCGTGTCTGGCTCCTCGACAGTAAACTTTGCAACCGCCATATCTCCCACCTGGACCCTACCCTTTCCTTTACCCACAACTGATAGTAATAATGGCCCCAATTCGAATAGATACCCTTAACGCACAAGGACTAAACTCCCCAATGAAGAGGAAACTTTTGCTTAATTATATCCGTACCCACAGGGTCCATATCTTGTTTCTCCAGGAGACACATTGGTCAGGGGACTCTCACACCATTAGGAACTCACGATACTTCCCCATTTGCGAAATGGCTTCAAATACTGCAGGGAAGACCCGTGGAGTGGCAATCCTACTCAGTAGAGACTTAACCTTCACACTAGACCATGTAGAGAAAGATACTGAGGGTAGATACCTTATACTAATCTGTAAACTTAATGGCATACAATATACCTTAGCCTCAGTATATGCACCAAACGCAAAACAGATCCCCTTTGTAAGGCGGTTCCTCGCCAGGGTTGACCAGCTCAAGAGAGGCCACCTAGTCATAGGAGGAGACTTCAATATGGTGTTGGACCCACATAAAGGCAAGAGATCTTTCCTTACCACCCACTCAGACACAAATGTCTCGTCACTCTCTAATGCCTTCCGAAAACTTATGTTCCAACATAACCTATACGATGCATGGAGATGCTTATCCTCTTCAAACACGGATTTCACACACTATTCTAAAGCCCACAACTCGTTCTCAAGGATCAACTATGTCATATGTGACTCTTGGTCCTTAGACAAGATGACGAATCCAACTGTCCAACCATGAACATTGTCAGATCATGACATGGTCTACCTAGACTTTTCCGAATTACAGACCTTCACTAGCAGACCCCCCTGGAGGCTCTCTGACCACCTACTGACTGAGAGAGAGATGCCATCACTTCTCAGGGAGATAACTGACTTTCTAACACATAATGACACAGGAACAACAGACCTAGACATGGTATGGGCAGCCCTTAAGGCGTTTCTGAGAGGGTACTTCATTAAGACGTTAGCCCATCACCGTAAATCAGGTAACCAATCTTTAGCCAAGCTCTATGGAGACCTCTATACTCTAGAGACCACTAACAAATCATGCCCCGAATCCCGATTATCCCAACAGATAGGCCGCATTAGAGAAGAAATAGCCAAACGGGAAACCCTGCGAGTGCAAGAGTGCAACTTACATAGACTTAAACAGTTATACTACTACAAAGGCAATAGAGCAGACAGGCTGTTAGCCAATAAGCTCAGAAAACGCACACAGCAGAGTAGGATAGCCTCCATCACCACCCAACAGGGCCTAGTTCACTCCCCTAAAGCAATAGGAGTGGCCTTTGCAGATTATTACTCCTCCCTCTATAATATTGCATCGACTGAGCAGATCAATGAAGCCACCCCGGGCGACATTCGTCAGTTCCTGGGAGACCTGAACTTGCCTACATTAGCAGATGATGCCAGAGCTGCACTAACGCGGCAATTTACACTGGAGGAGGTCAGCATGGCTATAGCCGAGCTGGCCCCCCACAAAGCCCCGGGACCAGATGGATTCACGGTCAACTTCTATCAGAACCTCAGTTCCATACTCTCTCCAATTCTACTCCATCTCTTTAATAGAGTGGCCCAGCGCGGTGAGTTCCTCCCGGAATTTCTGGAGGCCAACATCACCACAATCCATAAGGAGGGCAAGGATCCATCGCTATGCTCCAGCTACAGGCCCATCTCGCTCATTAATGTTGACGCCAAGATCTATGCCAAGATTCTCGCCAACAGACTGAATGTACATCTTCAGTCACTCATACATCTTGACCAAGTGGGCTTTGTCCTTAATAGACAAGGTTCTGATAATACTCGCCGCCTCTTGAACATATACGCAGAAGTGGCAGATTTGGGCCTGCCCATGCTCACTCTGTCACTTGACGCTGAAAAAGCATTTGACAGAGTGAGGTGGGACTACTTAACCCAGACCATGGAGGCGTTCGGCTTACCGGATATATACATCAGAGCCGCTATGGCGCTTTATTCATGCCCCACTGCTGTGGTGAGGGGTTTGGGGTTCTGTTCCCCCACAATATGGATAGAGAACGGGACGAGGCAGGGTTGTCCCCTGTCCCCCTTGCTGTTCGTACTAGCAATCGAACCCCTGGGCGCAGCTATTAGGAAATGCCCTGAAATACAGGGGCTCCAGCTCCATGACACCATCCAGAAGCTGGCTCTGTTCGCGGACGACCTCACGGTCTTCCTCACAGATCCTTTGGATTCCCTCCCTCCATTGTTTTGCTTGCTGCAGAAATTTGGCGAACTTTCCTATTACAAAATAAATGTTAACAAAACTGAGGTGTAGTCTCTTAACCTCCCCTTGGAGGAGGAACACAGCATTCGACTCCTATACCCTTTTAATTGGTCCACCAACGGGATTAGACACCTAGGAGTGTTTCTCTCTCACTCTAAACAAATCACCATTAGAGAAAACTATGAGAAACTGCTGAAGGAGATTACATTCGAATTGACCACCAATAGATATAGTGAGATATCGTGGTTCGGTAGAGTGGCGGCCCTCAAAATGATGGTCCTACCCAGACTCACATACGCGTTTCGATGTATCCCCATCCCAATTCTGATCTCTTTGACTCTTAAGTTCCAGACTGTCTTCAATGCCTATACCTGGCAAGATAAAAGACCTCGAGTTGCAGCCCATATACTACAAATGCCTATAGAGAAGGGTGGAGCAGGTCTTCCTAATGTGAGGAAATACCATGAGGCAGCAATGATCACCCATGCCTCAGCGTGGGGCAACGACCTGCCGGCGACCAGATGGAGAGAGATTGAGCAGGCTTCCTTGCCGGCACTGGTAGAATTAGAGGACCTTCTGTGGCTCCTGCCGCATTGGCGGACAAAAATTCATATCTCTAATGGTATAGTCAAGGGGTGCCAGGAAGCCTGGTTGAAACTAAGACATAGCAGACTCATTGCCCCGCACCCTTCGCCTACACATTCTATCCGGGGCCTCCTCCTGGGATTACCTGATATCCCTACCAGCTCGTGGTCTACCACGGGAGTGGCTTCTCTGTCTGATTTCTATGATAACAGGAAACTGAAAGCCCACACGACCATGCTAGCCCTACCTGCAGTGGCCCCGAGGTCCCACTTCACACTCCTACGCCTCCGAGCGCTTATGAAATCCTGGGACTTCTTAGAAGATGAATTGAGGGTCCCCACATTGTGGGAACAGTGATGGAGGGCCAATCTCCAACTCTACAAACCTCTTTCTGTGCATTATCAGTGCCTATTAGGGGACTCCATCCCCTCTAAAACGATCCATATGGAGGCATGGGAAAAAGACTTGCAATTTACCTATCCAGTAGAAGTATGGGAGGAAACAATCAGTATCACTAAAAAGGCTACTCATTGTGTTACTTTGTACGAGCTCTATTTCAAAATCATTACGAGATGGCATTTAGTACCCACTAAACTGCAAAGACTCTATCCCGATCACTCGCCCATGTGCTGGCGGGAATGTGGTGAACGGGGCACCCAACCCATATCTGGTGGTCTTGCCCAAAATTGACAGACACTTGGAAAAGGGCAGAAACCCTATGCAAGAAACTAGGGCTAGTAGAAACACTGGAACCAGATTTGGCGCTTCTGCATATAGGGGTAGACTTGCTCCCTAGCATTAAACGAAATTTACTTATATACATCCTCATTTCCACCAAACTGTTGGTAGCCAGAAACTGGAAGAAAAGCCAGCCCCCCAAATGGCGAGGAGTAATAGAATGTGTGAACTACATTAGAAGCATGGAGACCTATGTCTATAGTGAACGCAAGAAATTATCAGATTTCTGCTTTATTTGGGAACCTTGGGACACTTACATGTCTGATACAATACACAACCAGACTGCACAGCACCTGACCTTACCGACATACCCTTAGAGTCCTCCCCCGACACTCTGTTAAGTGAGGAAGCCAGACACGGGACGACCAAGAGAGCCAGTGGCTGGATTATTACGGCCTCTCTTGTCTCCCATGCAATGCACGCTGTGAAGCTAGACCTCTTCGTTGCTCTCTCACTCGTTATGCCTACAACATCTGTTTTTTCTTTTTCAATAGTCCTAATAACTCTACCTATTGTCTTTAAAGCCGTCCTAGTTACATAACCACTAGATTGGGCAAATGTGTTCTGTACTGCCCAGTTTGATTCTAAAATGACGGCCTCTGTAAAAATGAGGTACGTGTTCTATCTGAGGTGTTCACACGCCTCATGTCTTAAAGTTTATGTATCATGCTATGTTGTTGTTCATATTTGTTGAAATGCATAAGCTGTATGCCATTTGACTTACCTCAATAAAAACTATTTTATAAAAAAAAAAGAAATAACAGAATGGAGTAGTGGCAATTTAACCTTGCTAATTATACCACCTATTAAAAGACAGCAAAATAGTATAGTACCAAATATGTTTCACCATGACTGAGTATACCGCCACAACTGAGTATCCCACCACATCACGGGTACAACACATGCTGCAGGGGAGATAGAGAATCTATGTAAGAGCCAGAATCCCAACACCAGTGTGAGATATAAAGAAAAAGAAAAGAAAAATAAAATAAATAAATAAATAAATAAATAAACGATCTAGATAAATAAAGAATAAGACACAAACAGATCAAAAAAAACCCAAGGAGAACAAAGAAACCCCATAAAATAGTGAACAGATAGAAAAATAGCCTAGGAATTGAATAAGGTGTGGACTCTCCAAGTTAGGTATCTTTAATGGCGTGGACTCTCATGGTCAGATAAACTGAATCTTGATATAAGGCTGGCACAGTCAGCCACGTCAACAAAGGCTGGATACATAACTAAAGAAAACAGTGCCATTCAAACATAGTGTTGAGTCCATGGGGTTGCAAGGTGTTTAACCGAAAAATCCATTTGGCCTCAATCTGTAAGAGGAGTGTATCCCTATCACCCCCCCCCCCCCCCGCCTCAATGGGGGGACGTGATCGATTAGGGTAAATCTCAGGTCCTGAAGTCCATGTCCCTTTTCCACAAAATGCCTGGCCACAGGCTGGTCACTAGAGCCCTTTTTCAGAGAAGTCCTAATCGACGACCTGTGATTAGCAAAACGGGTTCTGGCATCATCCATGGTTTTACCCACATAAAAACGCCCACAGCTACAATTCAATAGGTACACCACATGTGTGGTAGTACACGTCAGCACATGCCTGATCTTAAATCGTTGGTTTCGATGGGGGTGTCCAAAGGTGGCCCCTGGAATCATAGCGTTGCAGGTGGTACACCCCAAACACCTGTAACATCCTGGTTTCTTTCTTTTTGACAACCACGTCTCAGGGGTATAGCAATGGATTGGATCAGTGAGCATAAGAAGATCCTTCAAATTTTTATCCCGTTTATATCCCACTCTGGGATGTTGCCAACCATTGAACGGGAGTGAAGGATCACCTTGTACAATGTGCCAGTGTTCCCTCAATGATTTACCCAAGGCTCTCGTTGAGGGACTGTAGACGGTAGTAAAAGTCATTCTCAGCTCCTCTTTTTGCCCAGATGGAGTCGGTGTCATGGTTTCATTTTCCACTGCCAATCTACTCTGCTTGATAAGGTGTGGATTATATCCTCTTTGTGTAAAGCGTTGCTGCATTTCATTGAGTTGTTGATCTCTTCTGACCACATCACTGTTGTTCCTCACGGCCCGATGCAGTTGAGCTTTCGGAATTGCCTTAAGGAGTGCTGTTGGGTGGTTGCTAGTGGCGTGCAGAATCGAGTTTCTATCCGTGGGTTTTCTAAACAGGGAGGTACCCAAATTGCCACTCTCTGTTTTAAAAATATTTAAATCCAAGAACTCGATACTTGCAGAGTCATGTTTCAGTTTGAATTTTACTGGATTTGTGAGTGAGTTCAAATAATCAAACCATGCTTCTAGCTCAATAACTGTACCACTCCAAATGATCAACAAATCGTCTATATACCGTTTGTAATAAAGTATTTCAGGTTTCTGGTATATCCCCATCACAGATAGTTCATAATGCTCCATATAGATGTTAGCTAGTGAGGGGGCCACGTTTGATCCCATGGCCGTACCTGATATTTGTTGGTGGTACTTGCCCTCAAACCTGAAATAATTTAGACGTAGACTCAAATCAAGCAATTTGATAAGGAAGTCCCTAGGGGGACCTATATAGGGATACTTATCCAAAGCATTAGACACATGCTGTTTCCCTGCCTCGTGCGGGATAATTGTATATAAACTGTTGACGTCTGCCGTAGCAAGAATATACGGCTCTTCAAACTTGATGGTTTTTAGTTCTTCAATCAGCTGTGTTGAATCCCTTAAATAGGACCTCATATTCCTCACAATTGGTTGTAAAAAATGGTCCACAAAAATTGCTAGCCTAGAGGTAATAGAGTTACGGGCAGAAACAATTGGCCTCCCCAGAGGCTTCTCCAAATCCTTATGAATTTTGGGGAGCGTATACAGTATTGGACAGACTGGATGTTCAATCTTCAAAAAACCAGCTACAGGGAGTGCAGAATTATTAGGCAAGTTGTATTTTTGAGGATTGATTTTATTATTGAACAACAACCATGTTCTCAATGAACCCAAAAAACTCATTAATATCAAAGCTGAATAGTTTTGGAAGTAGTTTTTAGTTTGTTTTTAGTTATAGCTATTTTCGGGGGATATCTGTGTGTGCAGGTGACTATTATTGTGCATAATTATTAGGCAACTTAACAAAAAACAAATATATACCCATTTCAATTATTTATTTTTACCAGTGAAACCAATATAACATCTCAACATTCACAAATATATATTTCTGACATTCAAAAACAAAACAAAAACTAATCAGTGACCAATATAGCCACCTTTCTTTGCAAGGACACTCAAAACCTGCCATCCATGGATTCTGTCAGTGTTTTGATCTGTTCACCATCAACATTGCGTGCAGCAGCAACCACAGCCTCCCAGACACTGTTCAGAGAGGTGTACTGTTTTCCCTCCTTGTAAATCTCACATTTGATGATGGACCACAGGTTCTCAATGGGGTTCAGATCAGGTGAACAAGGAGGCCATGTCATTAGATTTTCTTCTTTTATACCCTTTCTTGCCAGCCACGCTGTGGAGTACTTGGACGCATGTGATGGAGCATTGTCCTGCATGAAAATCATGTTTTTCTTGAAGGATGCAGACTTCTTCCTGTACCACTGCTTGAAGAAGGTGTCTTCCAGAAACTGGCAGTAGGACTGGGAGTTGAGCTTGACTCCATCCTCAACCCGAAAAGGCCCCACAAGCTCATCTTTGATGATACCAGCCCAAACCAGTACTCCACCTCCACCTTGCTGGCGTCTGAGTCGGACTGGAGCTCTCTGCCCTTTACCAATCCAGCCACGGGCCCATCCATCTGGCCCATCAAGACTCACTCTCATTTCATCAGTCCATAAAACCTTAGAAAAATCAGTCTTTAGATATTTCTTGGCCCAGTCTTGACTTTTCAGCTTGTGTGTTTTGTTCAGTGGTGGTCGTCTTTCAGCCTTTCTTACCTTGGCCATGTCTCTGAGTATTGCACACCTTGTGCTTTTGGGCACTCCAGTGATGTTGCAGCTCTGAAATATGGCCAAACTGGTGGCAAGTGGCATCTTGGCAGCTGCACGCTTGACTTTTCTCAGTTTATGGGCAATTATTTTGCGCCTTGATTTTTACACACGCTTCTTGCGACCCTGTTGACTATTTTGAATGAAACGCTTGATTGTTCGATGATCACGCTTCAGAAGCTTTGCAATTTTAAGAGTGCTGCATCCCTCTGCAAGATATCTCACTATTTTTGACTTTTCTGAGCCTGTCAAGTCCTTCTTTTGACCCATTTTTCCAAAGGAAAGGAAGTTGCCTAATAATTATGAACACCTGATATAGGGTGTTGATGTCATTAGACCACACCCCTTCTCATTACAGAGATGCACATCACCTAATATGCTTAATTGGTAGTAGGCTTTCGAGCCTATACAGCTTGGAGTAAGACAACATGCATAAAGAGGATGATGTGGTCAAAATACTCATTTGCCTAATAATTCTGCAATCCCTGTATATCTTCATCAAAGCTGTTTTTTTGAAGATTGAACATCCAGTCTGTCCAATACTGTATACACTCCCCAAAATTCATAAGGATTTGGAGAAGCCTCCAGGGAGGCCAATTGTTTCTGCCCGTAACTCTATTACCTCTAGGCTAGCAATTTTTGTGGACCATTTTTTACAACCAATTGTGAGGAATATGAGGTCCTATTTAAGGGATTCAACAGAGCTGATTGAAGAACTAAAAAACATCAAGTTTGAAGAGCCGTATTTTCTTGCTACGGCAGACGTCAACAGTTTATATACAATTATCCCGCACGAGGCAGGGAAACAGTATGTGTCTAATGCTTTGGATAAGTATCCCTATATAGGTCCCCTTAGGGACTTCCTTATCAAATTGCTTGATTTGAGTCTACGTCTAAATTATTTCAGGTTTGAGGGCAAGTACCACCAACAAATATCAGGTACGGCCATGGGATCAAACGTGGCCCCCTCACTAGCTAACATCTATATGGAGCATTATGAACTATCTGTTATGGGGATATACCAGAAACCTGAAATACTATATTACAAACGGTATATAGACGATTTGTTGATCATTTGGAGTGGTACAGTTATTGAGCTAGAAGCATGGTTCGATTATTTGAACTCACTCACAAATCCAGTAAAATTCAAACTGAAACATGACTCTGCAAGTATCGAGTTCTTGGATTTAAATATTTTTAAAACAGAGAGTGGCAATTTTGGTACCTCCCTGTTTAGAAAACCCACGGATAGAAACTCGATTCTGCACGCCACTAGCAACCACCCAACAGCACTCCTTAAGGCAATTCCGAAAGCTCAACTGCATCGGGCCGTGAGGAACAACAGTGATGTGGTCAGAAGAGATCAACAACTCAATGAAATGCAGCAACGCTTTACACAAAGAGGATATAATCCAAACCTTATCAAGCAGAGTAGATTGGCAGTGGAAAATGAAACCATGACACCGACTCCATCTGGGCAAAAAGAGGAGCTGAGAATGACTTTTACTACCGTCTATAGTCCGTCAACGAGAGCCTTGGGTAAATCATTGAGGGAACACTGGCACATTGTACAAGGTGATCCTTCACTCCCATTCAATGGTTGGCAACATCCCAGAGTGGGATATAAACGTGATAAACATTTGAAGGATCTTCTTATGCTCACTGATCCAATCCATTGCTATACCCCTGAGACGTGGTTGTCACAAAGAAAGAAACCAGGATGTTACAGGTGTTTGGGGTGTACCACCTGCAATGCTATGATTCCAGGGGCCACCTTTGGTTTAAGATCAGGCATGTGCTGATGTGTACTACCACACATGTGGTGTACCTATTGAATTGTAGCTGTGGGCGTTTTTATGTGGGTAAAACCACGGATGATGCCAGAACCGGTTTTGCTAATTACAGGTCGTCGATTAGGACTTCTCTGAAAAAGGGCTCTAGTGACCAGCCTGTGGCCAGGCATTTTGTGGAAAAGGGACATGGACTTCAGGACCTGAGATTTACCCTAATCGATCACATGATAGGGATACACTCCTCTTACAGATTGAGGCCAAATGGATTTTTCGGTTAAACACCTTGCAACCCCATGGACTCAACACTATGTTTGACTGGCACTGTTTTCTTTAGTTATGTATCCAGCCTTTGTTGACGTGGCTGACTGAGCCAGCCTTATATCAAGATTCAGTTTATCTGACCATGAGAGTCCACGCCATTAAAGATACCTAACTTGGAGAGTCCACACCTTATTCAATTCCTAGGCTATTTTTCTATCTGTTCACTATTTTATGGGGTTTCTTTGTTCTCCTTGGGGTTTTTTTGATCTGTTTGTGTCTTATTCTTTATTTATCTAGATCGTTTTTTTATTTATTTATTTATTTTATTTTTCTTTTCTTTTTCTTTATATCTCACACTGGTGTTGGGATTCTGGCTCTTACATAGATTCTCTATCTCCCCTGCAGCATGTGTTGTACCCGTGATGTGGTGGGATACTCAGTTGTGGCGGTATACTCAGTCATGGTGAAACATATTTGGTACTATACTATTTTGCTGTCTTTTAATATGTGGTATAATTAGCAAGGTTAGAGTGCCACTACTCCATTCTGTTATTTCTATGGTGATGTATACAGTTCACGCTATTGGTGGATAACCCCCATGCGATTGCGCTGGTGTAGCCGGTGTAGCGGCGCTGACTATGGACAAAGGTTTAAAGTGGTATAGTATATATACTTGTTAGTATCGTATAGTAACCAATAGTATTTTGTGGAATCTGTATTTAGGCAATGTAGGTATTCTATGTCCCCACCACTATCATTGATCACTGCTGCTTATGTTCATTTGTTGTTTCCTCCCGCTGCAGATTCGTTGTGATCCATCACCATGGCAACAGCCCACAACTCTGGTGATTGGCGCATCGCCCCCCACGTGAGCGGCCGGTGCAGTTCCGGGTTTCTCTTCCTTCCCAGCATTGTGTACAGGTGCTGTGATGCGGTTTACAGCGATCGGTGTCTCTGATCTACTGTCTGGTATGTTGGCATCTGTCCCTGTTAGTCCAATTCAATGCACGCTTGGTGTGACAATCTTTTTGAAATGAGAAGTATTTTATTTATTAAGTGTATTTGATGGATTTGTTTTAGCTGTGGTATGTATGTTCCACATTGGGGTCCAGTTCTACTACAAGTTTTTTAATGTCATATTTGCACAGTCACAATTTGTTTAAGAGCCGTGATGGCTCATATTACACTTTAAGTACCAGATTAACACTACAGTGTTTACTTTGTGACTCATAGGTCACCATAGCAACATGTTTTGGCAGTTTTTTGTGCTAATTGGGGGGAGGGGTTTGTTTGTTTGTATGCATAAATTCACTATTGTTTGATGCAATCACTGTCTGAGGAAGGGGACACACTGTCCTCGAAATGTCACTATTTTTTTGCCAAGTAAAGATTTGATAAAAAGTCCAGTGAGTGCAAGTTTCGTTGTTGCTGTATACCTAATTTCACTAGCACCCTGGCAGTTGTGAATAAGTGAGAGTGCACATCTCTGCTAACGAGTATATATATATATATATATATATATATATATACTGGATCCAAAGTAGTGCACTCTCACTTGCCAACCCTAACATAGACCAGGGTGCTTAACGTAATATTCAATAAGGACAGGTAATAAGCACTCATTGGATTTAAACACAGACGTCTGAAGAAGGGGTGAATGCCCCGAAACGTCACTGCCTAATAAATAGTGTGCTGTGCTTAAATTCAGTGAGTGCTTATTACCTGTCCTTATTTATTATATATATATTTAAAAGGAAATAAATAAATAATATATATATATGTATATATATATATATATATATATATATATATATTATTTATTTATTTACTTTTAAATGCACTTTAAAAAAAGTCAAACTTGCAAAAAATCGAACTGGGAGAACTGCCTGTAGAATCTTACTACCAAAGACTGCCTCAGAAGAAGTGAAAACATCAACATGTTAGAACTTTGTAAAAGTATGCAAATAAGACCAAGTAGCTGCCTTGCAAATCTTGAAGAATGTCAGACATTATGATAGATTTTCCTAGTTATAGGCTTACAAGCCTGAAATAAGATTTCAATCACAGAATCAAAGAAACCTCTATGTGTAAGGATTAATCATTCAATTTCCATGCCATCAAGTTGAGAGACTTGAAATCTGGATGGAAAAATGGACCTTGAGACAGAAGGTCTGACCACAGAGGAAGAGGCCAAGGGGGATTAAATAGACATCTGAACCAGATCTGCATACCAAATCCTGCAAGGCCAACCAGGGGCAATATGTATTATTGAAGATTTCTCTAGGCTTATCTGGAAATCGCTCTTGGTAGAAGTACTAGAAGAGGAAAAAGATAAGCAAGCTGAAATGACCAAGGGTCTACTAAAGCATCCACTAACTCTGCATTAGGATCCATGGACCTCACAAAGTACCTTTGAAGTTTTTTTTTCAAATGAGAGTTGATAAGATATATCTCTGGTAGACTCCAAAGATCCACAATCTGATAGAATACACCCTAGTGAAGTGACCACTCCCCTGGATGTAGATGATATTCTGCTTTCCCGTTTTTCAATTCCCTGGAATATAAATAACAGAGACTAGACAGGAATTGATTTCTACACCTGAGAGATTTTGGGGCACCTACCTGATGGCAAGGAAACTGTGAGTTCCCCGCCTAATCATTGACATAAGCCACTGCTGTAGTATTGTCTGTCTTGAAATGAAGATGAAACTCTCTTCAACAGAGGCCAAGCTTGAAGAGACCTGATAATTGCACAGAGTTCCAGAACATTTAGAACATTTATAGGTAACCTCACCACCTTAGGATCCCAAACTCCCTGTGCTCTCAAAGACCCCCAAACAGCTCCCCAAATCTGAGAGACTTGCATCTGTAGTGATCAAAGACCAGTTAGGACAAGCAAAAGAACCCCCCTGAATAATAACTGCTGATCCAGCCACCAAGTCAGAGACTGACTTGTATTGGGAAACAAAATATATTTTGGTATAGCTGAGTATTATCTCTGCTAATACAAAGCTAACGAGGTCTCATGTTAAGAGGAGCAAATGGAATTGCATCTATAACTCCAATCATAAGACCTAGAAATTCCATACAAAAAGCAACCAAGGTGAAAAAGAGAAACTTAAGGTTCGGACAGACAGAAACCTTCTCTTCTCTGTTAAAAAAAGACTCATGGAAACTGAATCTATTTGAAAACCCCAAAATATTACCTTTGTTTGAGGAATCAAATACATTTTTGGAATATTGATCCTCCAACCATGTTGTTAAAGAAACAACAAGATTTGGTTGGTGTGAGATTCTGTTAAAGGAAAAGATGGAGCTTGAACCAAGATGTCATCCAGGTATACAGAACAGCAATACCCTGAGTTTTGATTACAGATAAAAGGGCACCCATAACCTTTGTGAATATTACTGGAGCTGTAGCCAGACAAAATGGTAGAGCAACAAACTGAAAATGATTGTCCAAAACGGCAAACCTCAGAAATTGGAAATGTTCTCTGTTAATTGGAACATGACTGTAAGCAACCTTTAAATCTATTGTGGACACAAACTGACCTTGCTGAACCTGAACAAAAGGCAGAATAGTCCAAATAGTTTCCATTTTGAAAGATGGAATCCTTAAAAGTTTGTTCAGAGCTTTCAGATCCAGAACTGATCTTAAATTACCTTCCTTCTTTGGAACAATGAAAATGAACTGGTACAATCACTCCCATAGTTTCCAGATCTGAGATAGACTGGAAAAAAGCTTGAGCTTTTAAAGGATTCCTCAGAACATTGGATAGAAACAACCTTCCTCTGGGAGGTCTTGTTCTGAATCCTATTCGATATCCTTGAGAAACTATATTCAGGTATCTGGAACAGAATGAAACCTTAACCTGCCCCCTACCAGAACCTCTAGATCCGGGGCTGCAACTTCATGCAGCCTTGGTAGTAGGGATATATTTCTTACCCTGCTTTGACTTGCATTGCTTCTGAGCATAGGAGGAAACCCTTTGTTCCTTATTCTGCCGAAAGGAACAAAAACAATTGGGCAATTTAGATTTCCCTCTAGAGTTTTTGTCATGAGGAAGAAAATACCCTTTACCTCCAGTAACAGTAGATATTATATAATCTAATTTAGAACCAAGCAATTTGATGCTATATTAGCAGTCCAGGATTTAAGCCATTAGGCTCTTGTTGCAATGACTGCCAAAGACATGCTTTTGACGTTAATCTTAATAATAGCAAACACAGCATCACAAATAAAAGAATTGGCACTTTTGAGTAAACCTAAATGATTTGCACTAGCAGAGTCATTAGAACACTGTTCTGAGAAACTAGATAACCAGTAAGATGAAGCAGCAGCCATATCAACAATAGAAATAGCTGGCCTGAGCAAATACCCAGCATATAAAAAGGTGCTTATATGAAAAGACTCTTATTTTCTATCCAAAGGGTCTTGAAAATAAATACTGTATTCCAAATAAATAGTAGTATATTTAGCCAGAGTGAAAATGGCCCCATCAACCTTAGGAACAGTTTCCCACAAATCAACATTAGCAGAAGGTAAAGGATATAGCTTTTTAATTCTTTCAGAAAGATTTAATGAATTAGCTGGCTTAGACCAATCCCTGGAAATCATGTCAGAGACAACATCAGGAATAGGGAAAACCTAAGGGAGATTAACAACAGTCTTAAAAATTTAATTTAAAGGTTTGCAAGGCTTATCTTCAGAAACTTTAGAATCTTTGACCCCTAAAGTAATTAAGACCCCTTTTAAAAGAGAACAATATTTTACATTTTAAACAAAAAAGAGGAAATATCATTTTCAACATTAGTTGAAGTTTCCTCATCACCAGAGGAAAATTCACCATCTGAAGACCTAACATGGCTTAAGGGCACATATAAGTTGTAGAAAGTAAAATCTAAACTGTCCTTTTACATGTGTCTGAATGCGGGGGAGCAGCCAGCACCTCAGAAACTGCAGTCTTGATAAAATGATTCACACTAGGTGAAACATAATTAATTTTCTCCTGTAATGAACAATTAGAAGATGCATTAATACCCAAAGAAACAGCATTAAATTGGTCTGATTGCATTAATAGTTCTAAACATCAGTCACATAAATGAACTGGAGAAGGTACATAATAGTAGAAAGGTGTTCAGGGGACTTCATTTCTAGGATAGATTTAGGGACAGAATCAGACAGCTCCATTATAGAACTTGACAAAGCAATGCAATAAACACTATAACCCTCTTAAAAAGCTCTTGAGGAATGTAAATCAATTACTCCCTCCTAAGTAGCTTTTTAACTAAACTCACAGGTACAATGCACTCTACGCCAAACTGCAAAACACAGCAAAATACATTAATATTACATTAAATTTTCAGATAGTGTTCATCAGAAACACTCACAAAAAAATTGAAAGCTATAAGGGATAAAGAGCATTAAAAAAAAGAAGTGCACATAGCCAAGGAAGAACGTGCACTAGTTACCAACTAACCAGTTGAAG
The DNA here is from genome assembly GCF_027579735.1 of Bombina bombina. Taxonomy (NCBI): domain Eukaryota; kingdom Metazoa; phylum Chordata; class Amphibia; order Anura; family Bombinatoridae; genus Bombina; species Bombina bombina. Next base: position 1,522,069,130 of record NC_069499.1, on the reverse strand, counting down.
CACGAAAGTAACTATAATAAGACTAACGCCTAGATTACGAGTCTTGCGTTAGCCTTAAAAAGCAGCGTTGAGAGGTCCCAACGCTGCTTTTTAACGCCAGCTGGTATTACGAGTCTGGCAGGTACAGGTGTACCGCTCACTTTTTTTCCGTGACTCGAGCATACCGCAAATCCACTTACGTCAATTGCGTATCCTATCTTTTTAATGGGATTTGCCTAACGCCGGTATTACGAGTCTTGGAAAAAGTGAGCGGTACACCCTCTCCTGTCAAGACTCCTACAGCATTTAAAAGTCAGTAGTTAAGAGTTTTATGGGCTAACGCCGTAACATAAAACTCTTAACTAAAGTCAAAAAAAGTACACTAACACCCATAAACTACCTATTAACCCCTAAACCGAGCCCCCCCGCATATCTCTGCCACTGTAACATCTCTGCCACTGTAATAAATATATTAACTCCTAAACTGCCACACTCCCGCCTTGCAAACACTAGTTACATTTTATTAACCCCTAATCTGCCATCCCTAACATCGCTGACACCTACCTACATTTATTAACCCCTATTCTGCCGCCCCCAACGTCGCCATTACTATATTAAATTTATTAACCTAAGTCTAACCCTAACCCTAACCCCCCCTAACAAATATAATTTAAAATAATTGGAAAAAATACTACAATTAACTAAATTATTCCTATTTAAAATGAAATACTTACCTATAAAATAAACCCTAAAATAGCTACAATATAACTCAGTGTTACATTGTAGCTATCTCAGGGTTTATTTTTATTTTACAGGCAAGTTTGTATTTATTTTAACTAGGTAGAATAGTTATTAAATAGTTATTAACTATTTAATAACTTCCTAGTTAAAATAAGTACAAATTTACCTGTAAAATAAACCCTAACCTAAGTTACAATTATACCTAACACTACACTATAAATAAATTAATTACCTAAATTAAATTAAACAAATTACAATTAAATAAAATAAAATAAAGTCCAACCCCCCCCCACTAAATTACAGAAAATAATAAAATAATTACACAAATTTTAAACTAATTACACCTAATCTAATCCCTTTAATAAAATAAAAAAGCCCCCCAAAAATAAAAAAAGCCCTACCCTACACTAAATTACAAACAGCCCTTAAAAGGGCCTTTTGCGGGGCATTGCCCCAAAGCAATCAGCTCTATTACCTGTAAAAAAAAAATACAATACCCCCCCAACATTACAACCCACCACCCACACACCCAACCCTACTCTAAAACCCACCCAATCCCCCTTAATAAAACCTAACACTAACCCCTTGAAGATCACCCTACCTTGAGACGTCTTCAGCCAACCGGGTAGAAGTGGACCTCCAGACGGGCAGAAGTCTTCATCCGATCCGGGCAGAAGAGGACCTCCAGATGGCCAGAAGTCTTCATCCAGGCGGCATCTTCTATCTTCATCCATTCTGAGCGGAGCGGGTCCATTTTCAAGCCAGCCGATGCAGAGCATCCTCTTCCAACGACATCCAAATGAAGAATGAAGGTTCCTTTAAATTACGTCATCCAAGATGGTGTCCCTTGAATTCCGATTGGCTTAAAGGATTCTATCAGCCAATCGGAATTAAGGTTGGAAAAATCATTTTGGCTGAGCTCAGCCAATAGGATGTATCTTCAATTCTATTGGCTGATTGGATTTTTTTGTACTTTAGTTTATGTTATTTAATTGTAATTAGTTTAATTTAATGTAGGTAATTAATTTATTTTTAGTGTAGTGTTAGGTGTAATTGTAACTTAGGTTAGGGTTTATTTTACAGGTAAATTTGTAATTATTTTAGCTAGGTAGCTATTAAATAGTTAATAACTATTGTACCTAGTTAAAATAAATACAAACTTGCCTGTAAAATAAAAATAAACCCTAAGCTAACTACAATGTAACTATTAGTTATATTGTAGCTATCTTAGGGTTTATTTTATTTTATAGGTAAGTATTTAGTTTTAAATAGGACTAATTTAGTTAATTGTAGTTATTTTATTTCAATTTATTTAAATTATATTTAAGTTAGGGGGGGTTAGGTTTAGGGTTAGACTTAGATTTAGGGGTTAATAACTTTATTATATTTGCTGCGATGTTGGGGGCGGCTTATTAGGGGTTAAGAATTGTAGGTAGGTTGTGGTGACATTGGGGGTGGCAGATTAGGGGTTAATAAATATAATGTAGGTATCGGCGATGTTGGGGGCAGCAGATTAGGGGTTCATAGGTATAATGTAGGTTGCGGCGGTGTACGGAGAGGCAGATTAGGGGTTAATAATATAATGCAGGTCTCAGCGATGTCGGGGGTGGCAGATTAGGGGTTAATAAGTGTAAGATTAGGGGTGTTTAGACTCGGGGTTCATGTTAGGGTGTTAGGTGTAGACATAAAAAGTATTCTCCCATAGGAAACAATGGGGCTGCGTTAGGAGCTGAACGCTGCTTTTTTGCAGGTGTTAAGTTTTTTTTCAGCCACTCAGCCCCATTGTTTCCTATGGGGAAATCGTACACAAGCACGTTTAGCCAGCTTACCGCTATCATAAGCAGCGCTGGTATTGAGGTGAGATGTGGAGCTAAATTTTGCTCAACGCTCACTTTTCTGCGGCTAACGCTGGATTTGTAAAAACCCGTAATACCAGTGTTGTCTTAAGTGAGTGGTGAGAAAAAAAAGGCTCGTTAACACCGCACACCATTACCGACAAAAACTTGTAATCTCACCGTATATGAATGTGTGCTAACTCGACAAGCATTACCATGATGTGTGCAACCCCATTGTGCGGAATTCAAGAAGAGTGTGCCAAAAACCGCACAAAACAGCAAGGGGAATAATGTAAAGGATTCTGTCCCAGGGACTTATATATTAACAAATATATATATATATATATATATATATATATATATATATATATATATATATATATATATATATATATAGACAAGAAAGTGCTATAACTATAGATTGTGTAAATGTTAATAAATTATACTTACCAATAGACATTCATCCACCAGCAACTCATCCACCAGCAAATAAGCAGCAGACAGCCAAATCAGTACTGAAACATAACAGCAGAGGTTATGGAATAGGAGTAAATTGTAGATCCATAGAAGAAGGCAAAAGGTAAGTCCCTTCAACCAATAATGGAAGGTTAATGAAAAAAATTTACATGAGGTGAAAAAAAAATAACAAACCACATATACCTCCCTCTGAGAGGCACTGTACTCTAAGAGGAAAACAGGCATCACTATAGATTGAAATCCCCTCTCTCTGATGAATCAAATTCAAATCTTCATTCTTCAACCACATCCAGCGGAGGCAAAGTAAAGACTGAGGTATGTGTGAGGTGGAGGTGGAAAGGGTTTTATAAGGCTCTTTTGAAATCTTTGAATCCTCCTAGTGGTATAGAAGAGTAATTCCCCAGGAGTAATGGATTGTGGACTCTCACCACCTTTATGAAAGAAAGCAGATATTAATAAAACATGTTTTATATTAAATAGACTTAACACTTAAATCTAAAATGCACTTCCCTTGTAGCAATGCTTCCTCTAGTTAGCACATTGTGCTGCCCTGGTCCAAGTATGAAATCACAACCCTCAACACTCCAGAGTCAGTTTGCTCAAATATTACAGTTCAGTGGATTAACATTTTACATGATAACCTGCAGATGTGCACCCTTTCTTAAAAAACCACTATTATCTAGAGTGTGTTCTCTCTATGTGCTGCCCCTGTGTCCTGTGGTCCCACCTGGTCCAAAGATAGAGCCGGCATTGGGGTGAGGGCCACACAAAAGTGTCATATTTGGCCTGCGGCATTGATTTCTGAAGAGGGGGCAAATACCCTAAGTAACGTTTTAAATCATATCAAAACATAAGTAACCGCTGAGTCACAATTTTGATACATATGTGCCATTATTATTAAAATAATGTAGCAGACGTATGTACAACCATTCTCCTCCGTGAGCATGTTACCACTAAAATCACTATGTTTGAAGATTTTTATTTATTAATTTATTTATTTTTCATAGACCCACCCTAAAAAAAAATCCTGGACAATCCTTATTTTTAGGCCATCAATTGGAAATGACTGCCCTAGAGGAATATGTTTCCATGCTGATACAATTTTATGATCTTTATTCATATTTCATCACCTCCCAGCCTATGTCATAATGCCCCTTTTTGCTCTGGAATTTAATTTACTGAAGATCTGATATGTGTCTAGAAAAGTCTGGTTAAAAAAATTCAAACAAAGATTATTTATGTCATCTCAGATTTAGTTTTATCCTGTTGGTTTAATTCCCGTAAACTCACTTGGGATTGAACACTAGAAATGTTTTGTCAGGTATCTAGTTTTCAAAGGCATCTCTTTTGTTGATTGACAACTTCCGTATAATGTCATCCAAGCAAAAGAAGGTTTTCTGAATTCCAAAGAACAGTGACTAATAAAATAT